>NW_012147745.1:1609885-1622215 GCF_000956105.1 Propithecus coquereli | reverse complement strand
GTAACAGTAAATTCAAGAGACTCAATAAACTATTAACATAATAAAAAGACAAAAAATTTGAATAAATGTAAAAACATATCTTGTATTCTCTCTATATTTTTAAATTTACATAACTTAATTTATAAATTCCAGTGAATCCAGCCAAAATCCCAACAGAACTTTTGAGTAACTTTAAAAATAGATTCTATAATTTATGTAGAAAGATGAAGGTCTATGAATAGTTAAAATATAATTTTTAACAAGTGCCAAGAGAGGACTTGTCCAAACAGAAATTAAGACATATTACAAAACTATTGTTAAAATATGTGATAGTGGTACAGGACCATATAGGTAAGTAATGGAATGGTAGAGAATCCAGAAAGCAGAGAAAAAAATTACAAAATAGAGATGATATCATAAGTTATCAAGGAAAGAATGGATTCTTTAATATAAGGAACAGAAAAATTAGATCACCACATGAAGAAAAATAAATTTGAAATTCATACCTCATAACATATATAAAAATGAAAGAAAGAAAAGAAAAAATCTGACTTCAACTGGATTAAAGGCCTAAAATTTAAAAGGCAAAAATCTAAAGCTCTTATGGAAGAAAATATAGGAATTTATCTTTGTGATCTCATCTGGGGGAAACCCCGACAATATCCCAAAGAAATAAGAAGAGGAAAAGTTGATGTATTTGGCAACATGCAAATATAAATATTCTGTTTAACAAAGGATTCCATAAGCAAAGTTAATAGTCAGGTGTAGATTGAAAGAAGATATTTATAATGTGAAAACCAACAAATGATAATTCTATCTCTCTGTCTTTCTCTCACATACACACATACACACCCAGTACATATATTGGTTTCCGGCAAATAAGCAAGAAAATCTGTAAACCAAATAAAATGTGAATTATATATATGAATAAGAATTCACAAAAGCATGGGGATGGGAATGAAATAGTTAATGAGTACATGAGCAGATGTTTACCAATTTAAACAATCATGACTGGCAAAAATTAGATAGCCTCAGAATATCAACTGCCAGTGGAGGTAAGTAATTTGGTAGTATTTAGTGAAATTAAATATTCATGTAATTATGATTCAACAATCCTACCCCTGGTGTACATTCTAGAGAAACTTTCCCCACATCCACAGGCAGACATTTTCCACAGTGTTAGTTGCGTTAGCAAAGAGTTATGTGCTTATCACCAGTGAAATAAAATGCACACCATGAAACCTAGATTTACCAGAGACTCCTGGAATCTCCCAGGAGGCTCCCAATAAAGAATAATATACTTTTCCCTACCTGAATTCTGAACAAATTGAGGAATAAAAGCAAGAATAGATGGGGGTCTAAATATTGCTTTTATTACTGACAGCATAGCATTGGAAGATATTTAGCGTGGGAGCAAAGGAGCCCACTAACTGAAAAGCAGAGTAGACAGTCTCCCCCTTGGGTTAGGTACCCACATCTAAACAGGAGAGAAAGTGTTAGGTCTGGTGGAGGGTAAACAGGTGGCAAGGAAGGGCTAATGGTGGAGAGCGGGAACTGAATTGTAGCTAGGAACCAAATTGTGGCTAGATGGGAACAAACATAGTAAAAAGTTCCTAATAACATTTAACTGATCTAGAGCTCATTACCATCTAATTAGCATGGCATGGGGGGAACTTCCTGAAGGATTCTCGAGAAGACGCATGGGCAGAAAGGGGAAACTATTACATAACCAATCTGTTATGTAACCTGTTCTAAAACCCCAACCTGTCAATTGCCCCAAAAGGCAGGAAATGACAACCAATCCTGCCAGGAGAAAGGCAGGACAAACTAGTGAGCTTATAAAAGGCAGTGTGTGCTCAGACTTTGGCACACTTTTTCCACTTATGGAGACTGACCTGTTCTACTCTCTCTGGAATGTATTTTCACTTTGTGTAGCTTCTTTCTTTACTTTCACTTTCTTTTATGTGATAAACTGTATAAAATTGCTCTGTGTTTGTGATCACTCCGTCATTGGCTCGACTTGGTACCAGTACTCATTCTTGACACTGGGCACTGGGGGACTAGGGAACATCCAGACAAACTCAACAAGAGTGGACTCTCTGAAGGCAGCCAGGACCCATGAGGAAGTGGCTGAGAACAGAGCAGAGCATGCCCAGACATTCTTCCCAAATACAACCATTACGAAGTCGCTCTACCTCCCAAAGGCAGAGTGAACAATGGAATAGGATGAGGCCTTTCATGGAAAAGTGACGAAGATTAGCAACAGGGGTAGATCTAAAAACATAATATTGGTGAAAAAGTCAGGAATGTTACAATTTATAGTTCAATATAACAAATGTAAATTATAAATACACCTAAGTACAAAACAAACATAGGTTATTTTTCAGAAATATCCATCTAAGGAAATACATGGAAAGTAGATTTACAAGGCAGAAATAACATGCATTGTGCAGATGTCTATGTCTATGCGGGCTTAATGCTGAAAGTTTTAAAAATAAGAGATTTGCACAGATAGAGGAATGGGGATGGGAATCAAATAGTTAATAAGTACATGAGCAGATGTTTACTAATTGTGACCTGAAAGTGAGGCAGATGAACAACTGGCTCCTGTGCCTCCAAGGTTAAAAAGAAAACATTAAGGATGCAGATACGGTAGGTATGGCATTTCATTATTGTTTTCTTTTGCATTTGTATATTTGACAAAAAAATAGCCAACAGCAACAACAAGAAAAAAGCTATTGCATGACTGCATAACGGTCTCAGGATTCAAAGATGGACAAGGTATTGAGCCTTCTGTAGAGCTTAGAATCTTGTGGTGACAGCTTTCGCTTGTATGTAAAATTTGTATGTCTAACGAGAGTTCACTATTAATCAGGAAATAATGTGTTTGTGGGAGAGAAGGCAAAGCAAACGAGAAATCATTCTGATGTACCCTTTTAACTTGAGGGCTGTGCTTTTCCCATCCGGAGTGTGCTCTTTAAGCTGGTTATCTTCTGCTATTACGTTTCTCACTAGTGATGGAGACATGTTGCTAATTCAGTTCATCTTGTTCCTTTCCTAGAATCTAAAGGGAGAAACACAACCGGTTTTGCTATTTTTGTTACATAACTATCTCATAAGAAATCTGCTAGCAAACTGCCCCTGCGCAGTGCTGGGTTGGGGGGGCCAGGCCAGGGAGGAGGGGAGGACAAAGACTGCAAGCGAGGCGGGGTTGGGGGGAACCTCCCTTCCTCAAGATTTCTGGAGAAGCTGGCTAGAGGGAACTCTTGTTTGGGCTGCGTGTGCAGCGCAGGGCTGCTAAGCGGCACCGCAGCGGCTAGGACAGACTTGGAAAGCACCGCTCAGCCCCACAGTTGACAGATGGTGTTTCTTCTGCGTTTGTGTGGAGGGGGTGGGGAGTGGTGGTAACAATAAGCAGCAGTAGCCACTTGACAGGCTCCCTGCTGCCAAGAATTTGCATGACGAGCGCTTGCTGCCATCTGGAGAACTTCAGCTCATTGAGGAAGAAGCGGTGTCCCGGCTTCCACGCTTTCCAGGCCCCAGTGGGCGCTGAGCATCTCCTCTCCTGGGGAGAGAAGAGCACAAAAGGCAAACAATCAGAAGAAGCTGGTTTGGGGACGACAGACTGCACCCTCCCTTAGGGAAAGTCAGGGTGAGGTGGACATGCTAGTCTCATCCAGGGGACGTGTGGACAGATCTGGCACTTCAGAGTGGATTAGGTCAGTGGAGTCCGTCACCTTGTGAACATGAGTTTGTTTACGCACCGGTAGTCGGTGGAGGAAATGTGGACCTGGGAAGCAGAAACTCAAACACATACCCCTTTCCCATGGCCTCCGGAGGAGAGTTCAGGGAGGCAAAAGGCTGATCATACACCCCAGGGATTCTGTTCACAGACCACAGTGCTGTGCATTATAAACACATGTGTGGGCCATTTAATTAAACACATAACACACAGGTTTCTAGCCGGTAAGGTTTTGTGTGTTTAAAACAAGACGAATTTTCAAAGTGTAAAAAAAATCCACTTAAATCTTAGTTTAAAGTTCTTTCCTTCCTTCCTTGTTCACTGAGAACCTTAGGTTATCTTTTCCTCTAAAAATATTCTCTAAAAAATGATAGTTTTCAAAATTTCTCTAATTGATATTTAAATTTTACTGCAATGAAATGATATCTTAAGTGAAACAACATTTTATTGGGACATTATATCCTATAGCTAAAAAAATTAAGTTATTGTCAGCAGCTAAATGCCTATATTTAATACACATAACCACAGAGCTTTATAAACTCCGACTTGCCAAAATTTCCAGTATCAGACAATATAGAGGAACACATAGGAGAAAAAACCATGTATAGTAATTGTGGACTAATCAAATAAGTGAGAGTAAAACCACCTTTACTATTGATGCTTTGTGAGATTTTCAAAGGTGAAAACTACTGTATTAATATCTACCCTCAGTATCCTAGCAGTCAGCACAGTTCCTGCCTGGGAGTCTGTGTGTGTGTCAGCTCTGGGAGTTATAAGGAGCAGACTTTAATACTGGTAAACTTAAGCCTAAAGGGGGATTTCTGGGAATAGTGCTGAGCCATCTGACTCTAAGAGACGAACAGCCAAGACTAGACAGCAAAGACCAGCCCCTCAGCTGCAGGCATCTGTGGTCCTAGACTCCACGACTTGACCACAAGTGTGCCCACATTCTGGTGGCCTCTGTATCTAAATTTCAAATTCTCTGAAGGTTGATTTTGATGGGCCTAGGTTGGATTGGTGTCAGGTGACTGCTCTGATCCATCAGAGGGGGATGAAGGTGGCAGGCGTGAGGGGTCCAATGGTGTCTGTTGGATTATAACTATTTATATCAGAGGCAGTTTTCAGACAAAGGGAACGACGTGTCTACACATAATGTACAGACCATAATAGACAATCGTTTAGGGAGGTCATGTAGCATTGTCGTGGATGAAACATTCTGGTTGAACTGTATTATTTCAGAGAATTTAAGCTTAATGCTCTGTATGCCAAAACTTAAAATTTAAATTAAAACTTTTAAGTGCATTTCCCGGCCTTACTAGGTAGAATCATTGAAGTAATTTAGCGTTTCCATGATTCAGAATAATAATTATGCACATTAATTATTAGATAGTATTGTAACATAAGGATTCCCTCAAGGACCACGGAGAGTTATGAGAGGCAGGCCCCCTGTCTAGGGTGAGTGGAGCAGAAGGCACTCAGTCCATCGTGGGAATGAGTTAAAGAGGGAGTGTTTCCTTAAATACTAAGCGCCTCCCTTGCTGCACCCTCCCCGGGCCCTGATGTGAAGGCTATTTATCCTTACACAAAAATGGCTCCATATTATTCATCTGGGTAGTCCTGTCAGCTGTCACATCTCAAGAAATCTCATTACATACATTCTTTCTTCCCTACCCATTCAAACTTTTCTAATCTTTTGTTTGCCATGACCCTGGTGTGCTGATAGCCCTTTCCTCCCGCTCCCAATCTAGGGCAGTCATGCTTTTAGATATTCTGTCCTATGGTTCCATTGCCATACACAACGCGCACACACATATATCAATGAAATACTCATAGATACAGAGATAGATATGGATGGATGTATCCAAATAGACGTGATGAATTCCGAAAAGGGTCATTTTGAAACAAATACTAAATGAGTGGTCATTACGTGCAGGCATATTGAGATAAACACATTTCTTATCAGAGCATGTGTCCTGACTTTTAAATTTGAAAATATGGCCGTTATAGCCATAATTTAGGAAGAACTAAAGATTTAAAGGAGAAAGCAGGCAAATATATTAGTGAAATCATATACAACATTTTAAGTAAAGCTTTCAGACATCACAACTTTTGTTTGAGTCCTTGAGGGTCATGACAGTTCTGGCCTGAGAAAAAGATAATGAATGGCCTCCATGACAGATTCTAAACATATTTCTGGGTTCTGTGTGGCCCTCGAGGCCTCATTCTGGGTATCAGAGGTGGTTCCCAGACAAGGATGATAGGATGGTGATTCAGTAGGAGGACATCATTCATTTAGAGAGGAAGCCGGGTTTCAGAATATCTTCCTGGTTCTACTGCAACTCATTAGACTGTCTTGGACAAATCACTTACTCTCTCAGGAACATAGTTTTCAGGTCTATAATGTTAAAGGGTTGGACTAGACAATTTTGAAGTCCCATTTTAGTTGTAATATTTTGTATTTTCATTATATCAAAATAAGTTGACTACTTCAATGTAAAACTTGGAAAAAATTTTCTGTTGTTTTTGGAAGTGCCTGAGGTGATCTGCACACATCAGACAGGGAAACCATTAATCTAAAGGGTTTTCTTTGTGGTACCCACTTGATATTCATTGTAAGAAGAAAATGTTGTGTCTGTGTGACCTGTGAATACAGCTCTGGGTCATTCTAGTGATATGGCATTTTTAGTTTTTGCTATGTCTACATGACATTGGCTCAACCTTACGAAAATTGAATTAAAAAAAATAACCAACAGTTGTTTCCTTCCAAACACTAGGCAATGAGCTAGCTCAATCTGAGGACAGAATTAAAATATCCATGCATGCTGGTATTACAGAGAACTAGTCTTTATATAAGAAATAAAGTAATATAGATATCTAGTTCAGTTAAATATGCTGCTTACTTTTGTATCCTTTACGTAATTATTCTTTTGGGGTAGTATGTTACAGGGTTGAATTGTATGCCCCCAAAAAGACATGTTGGCGTCCCAACCCCTGGTACTTCAGAATGTGACCTTATTTGGAGCTACGGTATTCACAGAGGTAATCAAATTAAAATGAAGTCTTTAGGTAGGTTCTAATTCAATATGATTGATGTCCTTATTAAAAAGAGAAATTTACGAACAGATATGCATATATGAAGATGAAGGCATAGATTGAGTGATGCTTTTTCAAACCAAGAAATGTCAAAGAGTGCCAGCAAACCATCAGAAGCCACACAAGAGGCATGGAACAGTTTTTTTCTCTTGGCCCTCAGAAGGAACCAACTTTGCTGACATCTTGGACTTCTAGGCTCCAGAACTTTGAGAAAATAAATTTCTGTTTTTAAGGCACCGACTTTATGGTACTTTGTTATGGCTGTCCGAGCAAACTAATATAGCGTGTTTATTAGAATAGTGTCTAGATAAGATCTCTTATTAATTTCAATACTGATTTTGGACACCCACATGTTTACATGCGTACACATTCCAAAATTGCACATATTTTTTTAGTTATCATACTAAAACAAAAGTATTCTTTAAAGAGGGCCTCAAAGAATTTGTACTTTATACCCATGCTCACCAGTGGCCTGGAAACCTAATTGCTTTTTGGACCTAATTTTTTTGGTTGAATGGTTACTATTAGAACAATTTTTAGAACCATCTTGCTATTCAAATGTACACATAGAACTAGGAGTTTAGTCTAGCACATTGATGAACCATCACTAGGCAAAGATTTTGTGTGACAAAGAATGGTCCCCTCACCACATGGAAAAAAGTACAGTATTCTGCCATTAGTGACTTTATGGACTATAAGAGCATTCATATCTCTATTCCTCTAGGAAATACACTATTGATAGATTATCCTTAAAAATTGTTACTTTCTTCTTTATAATCTCATAAAAAAGAATATTTCATAACCTTCTTGGTTTCCTCTTTCAGCATTTCAGAGTACCCTTAAGGAAGATAATTCTTCCTAATAATCTAAGTAAAATTCTCCTTTTTAAGATTTATGCTTGAACTTTTTTAATATTCATTAAGAAATGAAGAGCCTATTACTGCAACTACAACATATTTTATGCTTTTACATGGAGGTAGTGAATATGGAAATCAAGGATATTAAATTTTTAGTCACTTCTATTTGCTTTGCCAGTTTTAAAGTAAGATAATATGCTTATAGAAATGTTGTTTTCCTTTCTGGCTGTGGTTTTTTGTTTTTTTTTTTTTCCCTTCTCTTTGATATACAGGGAGCAGAAGTAGGTCAATTCAAATATATATTTTGAACCAAAGAAGGTAGCAAAAAACCAATCATAATTTTAAGGAAAAATAAGAAATGATGACAGTGTTTCAAAAGAAGATTACATTGTGTTTTGATTCTGTTAATTACTGCTACCAGTCCACAAGCTGTTGCAAAGGCCTCCTGGAGACAATTTCCAATCTATTTATGGAATCGTCAGAGAAGAAGTTATGAGAATGTCTTTTTATAAAATTCTCTTTAAACTTTCATTTTCAATAGCTCACAATTAGTTGTCCGGAATGAGGATGTATATTAGGCTAAATATGCAGGGGTCATCATTTTCTGACCCGCTTCCTTCTTCATGTCCAAATACATTTGGAAAGAATTCTTTCCAGATTCTGTTTGTGTGTTAATTTACAATGACATCTTTTCAACTGTCTTGGTTTCAAAGTGTCCTGTTGCTTTAAAGTAGCAATTTCCTATTTGAAGGGATCCATTACCATGCCTACAAGAATGTGGGTGGATTAGAAAAGCTGCTCCACACACTGGTCTGTAACTTGTGGAGAAAGTTTAGTATTGAGATGAGCAGACCGAATAAAGATGGGAGAAAATTAATTCTGGGAAAAGGAGGTGGATTGTAAAAGGAAGCTGGGTGTATCCATCTTGAAGAATGGATTTCCCTCATAGAATTCATTTATGTAGCTTCCTCTTTCTTCAGATTGCAATGCAAATTTTTATCTTCTTCATTAGAAAATCATAATTGAAAATTGGACATTCCATTTATTTATAATTCCTCTCTGAGTAAGAAAGAAATAATAAATTTTTTACCTTCTTTGTTGGCACCATATGTCCATTTGAGAATTGCAGGTCTTCCTTAGTTCCCTAAAATGGGCTTTGTATATGCCAGAGGGCAGCATGTGGCATTGTCCCATCTGGCATGCAAGTTACCACTTGGCTGCCACCTGTGCTGCCACCCAGGACCCTTGCCACTCCTCCCCCATCCAGTGCTGTAGACCATACGTCCCTACAGCCTCTTGCTGGCTGCTGTCTCTTCTCCAGTGACAGATGTTGAGGTGGGAAACACTTTGAGGGCCAAGCATTTGTTATTACCAGTCTGGCATAGAATCAAACCTTTCTCCACTTGCAAAATACAAGAACATGGATTATGCTTGCCTCTAAATATACAATCACTTCTCTCCTTTTCCCCTACCCCTAGCTCTTTCCATGCTATTGAATCTACCTTAATCTGACTCCTTGCTCTAACTTGGAGTGTGTCTGATTGGACTCACATTGCACGCTTTGCTTCCCGTTCAGTCCTCACTCTTGCTTCCCATTCAGTCTTCTCCCTTGGGTGAGGAGGAGGATTGATTCATTCTGTCTTTAATCAGCTGAGCTTAGGTCCCTTCCTGACTTGCTCCTGGTTCTCAGACATGCAAATCCCAGACCATTAAGTTTCTGCAGTCTGAGTGTAATTATGGATCTTGTAGAAGTGCCACTGAGGCCATCAGAAGACCAGACCGGAGGTGTCAATGGATATGATCACTTTGATCATAAAAGAACAGCCCTAGAATCATAAATGCATGTTATTTTTAGAGCTGGAAGAAATCTTAGAATCATTCATTTATTTTGCAAATGACAGCTTGGTTAAACATCGTTTATACATTGCTGCCATTCCTGTTAATTGATACTCTATAAAAACATGTCATGAAATTTATTGTTATAAGTATTTGGGATTTATGCTTATTGTTTATACACATACCCTTTGAATCTGGGAAATCTTAGAAACAAAGCATTTCATTTGAATGAGACCATATGGGTGCTAAGATCCCTTCTTGGTCATCAGCTTAGGATATTTTACACACCAAGAAAATGTTTTCCTCCCACTACTTGAAAGTCTACAGGAATATCTTTAGAAAAAACATTCAAATCCTTAATTGTTCACTCATTCAACATGTACTTATTGAATATTTATGGAAAAATCCCAGGCACTAAACTAGGTACCAAGGATAAAATGAGGAACAAATAAGATTCCAGATGTTAAAAATGAATGGTTTATATTTTGATTTAATGGGCCAGTGAATATGGTCTGAAGAACATTAACCTATTTTTGTTTTGTTTTTATTTTTTTCTTTTTTCTGATGTCATCATCATTACAAAGTGTTTTTTAGGTACTAAGTGTGTTAGTTAGAATGCATTTGGCTATGAGTGAAAGAAAAGTCAATTAAATTTAAAGTGGCTTAAATAATAAAGGCAATTTATTGGCTCAGTAACTTAAAAGTCCAGCTGGAGGGTGGGCTTCCAGCATGGTTTAATTAGGGTTCCAGGTCAATTGCTCCGTGGCTCCTTCAGCTCTGTCCAATTCCATGCATGTGTCATGTTAGTCCCGGGCATGCTTCTCTCATGGCTGCAAGATGAACTCCAGGAGAAAACAGGGTTTGATACTTTCTCACTCATATACAGGGGAGAATAAGAATATTCTTATCTTAGGATTCCAAGGAAGATTCTTGAGATTGCTCTGATTGAATTTGATCAGTTCATATGTGTACACCTGACCCAATTATTGTGGCCAGAGGAATGAAATGTATCATTTGATTTAAATCAATCCAGAGCCTAAAATTGGAGATGGGAGTGGGATCAGTTTCCCTCAGAGTAATCTAGCTGGAGGGACAATAGCAGATACTTGAACTAAATCTGAGTGCTATTAAAAAGTAGGAAGTGGATAATAGATACCAGATAGCAAATTTCCAAATATTTACTAAATAAGTTTTGGGGTAGAACCGCATCACGTTGTATGATCTTGCTGGTTATTACTCGTGGACAGTTATTTAACAAGTTAAAAATGAATTTACATTAAAAGCAATGTTTGAAGTGATTTTAAAAAAAGAAAGTATCAGATTAAATATTAAGCTGAGGAAGTAAAAAAAAAAAACTATAATAAATTAAAGTATACCAAAGGAACTAGTAAAGACAAAAGCAGAAATTAATTAGTTAGAAAAGAGAACAGAATTTTTCCTTTTATGGCCATGTTAGATTATTTGCTGTTAAACCAGCTCTATACACTAAAAAAACCTAAATAAGCTGAACAGCAGCAGTAGGAACAACAAAATCTGTTTGAAGGCACTAAGAGCCACCAAGGTAGCAAGGACCTGGCAGCAAAGATCCTGGAGGGGAGAGTGCAGAGATGACCCTACCTTGGACACCACTTTTAATCTCAAGGCATTAGGATTGAGTGGTGGTTGAGAGGCTGAGAAGCTGAGCAGAGTCTGGGGCAGTCTTACAGAGCTGGGGACAACATAAACTAGAGTTGAGAGCCCACTAAAGATAGGAGTTGCCCTGGTAAATACCCCAGGCCTTTAGCTGAGACTCCAAAACAGGTTACATTCTAGGAGTGTGGGCTAATTGGACAGCTCTCAAAAGGGGGGGCGGGGAGAATCCCAGTTTTGAGTCAGTTCAAATCAGCTTTAATGAAATGGATCAAGGTGATATATCTTTGCCTTAATTTACTGCCAGAGCAAACTTAACCCTCTGTAAGGAGAGATAACATTGTTCAGAGCTTCAAATTATTTTTTATATACAATGTTTGGCATTATATTTAAAAAATAGCTGGTCATTTTGATCAAACACCAAAGGGAAAAAATTAAAACAGGCAATAAAATCAGACCTACAGGAGACCCAGATATTGGAATTATCAGGCATGAATATTAAAATATCTGTGGTTAATGTATTAAAAGAAAAGATGGAGAATTTCTGTAGGGAACTGGGAATATGTAAATATTAGTAAGTTAAAAGGAAATCTGAGAATTGAAAACTGTAATAATTGCAAGTAAGAATTGAATAGATTACTTTCACTAGGGCAGAGTTAGTGAACTGGAAACAAGAAAATAGTTGGTTATCCAGACTGATACATCATGAGGCGAGAAGATAGACAATACATGAACAAGCATCAGAGACCAATGGGACGTGGTGAAAAGATCCCACGCATGTGTACTTAGAGTCTTAAAAAAAGAAAAAGAATGATGTAGAGCAATGAAAATATAATGTCTTAGAATTTTCCAGAAAAAAGGTGGCAATAGAAAAAGGATCCAAACACTGTGTTTTTATACAAAACAAACAAGAACAACAAAAAAGTTATAAACCTTTAGGTAGTCTAATCAAGAAAAAGGAAAAATAAGAAATAGAAATGTGAAAATAAATGTAACTATATGTAAAGGAAATTATGTCTATGCTACTACTGTATTCTAAATTTTTAATGAAATGGACAATTTTCTAGAAAAATATAAATTAATGATATTGACAAGAAGATCTTTCTCACTTGAAAATCTTCTGTAATTTTTTTTAATTTGTGGTTACTCTGGGGCTTACAAAAAAATCTTATGGGTGTAAAAGACAATTTTAAG
>NW_012147745.1:1605423-1607717 GCF_000956105.1 Propithecus coquereli | reverse complement strand
GCAGAGGATATATTTCAGCTCATCAAATGGGTATACATAAGGTAATTTACTTTATTTTAATTAAGTTATAGGCAAACCACCCCTTTAATACATTTTTGATGGTGGTGTAATATTGGTATGGTCTTCTTGGAGGACAGTATGGCAGGATGTATCAGAAGTTTAAAATATTAATTTCTTATGTCTGACCAATTCCATTCTAGGTATTTATGTCAAGGAAATAACTGTGGTGTAAAATGATTTATGTACCAGGATATCCTTTTTGTTGTAGCATTATTATAATAGTGAAAAACTGGAAACCACCTAAATATCAACAATGGAAGGTTAAATAGATTATGATGCAGCTATATGATCTGATAGTATACCTTAAAATAATATTTTAATGGCATAAAAATATTATGTTATGTATTGATAAAAAAAATCAGGTCACAACTTTCTAAACTCTCCCAAAATGTATATTGTACTTGTAAAAACAGAAAGGATATAAAACAAAATGACAATAGGTATTATTTCTGTGAGTAGTATAGTTGCAGGTGATTTTCGTTTTTTCCTTTGGATTTTTTTGTAATTCCACATTTCCAAAATTTCCACAATAAGCATATCCTGTTTTCGTAATCAGAGAAATATCATTTTAAAAATCATGCTTGAAATATGTAAGGCAAAAAGTGGGAGGTTACTTCTTTTCAGGAGAGATGGACACTTTTAAATAGTAGCCAACATTACATCTATGACTGGGAAACAGGTATTATCTCCTTTTCTCTCCTATTTTAAGCACTGCTTACACACTATTTTTTTTCTTCTTAATATCTAACATCCCAAGGTTATTATTATTATTGTCTAGAGTGTTACCACTTGACAAATACTGATAGTAGAATGACCCTTTGAGAACATGTCTATCATAAACAAAAACATTTTTTTTTAATTTCAGCATATTATGGGGGTACAGATGTTTAGATTACATATGTTGCCCTTGCCCCCACCCCAAGTCTGAGCTTCAAACATGTCCATCCCCTAGATGGTGCATATCACACTCTTTGTGTATGCATATACCTGTCCCCTCCTACTCCCCCCCCGCTCGACATCCAATAAATGTTATTCTTATATGTGCACTTACGTGTTGATCAGTTAATACCAATTTGATGGTGAGTATATGTAGTGCTTGTTTTTCCATTCTTGGGATACTTCACTCAGTAGAATGTGTTCCAGCTCTATCCAGCAGAATACAAGAGGTGCTATATCACCATTGTTTCTTAAAGCTGAATAGTACTCCATGGTATACATATACCACATTTTATTAATCCACTCATGTATTGATGGGCACTTGGGTTGTTTCCACATCTTTGCAATTGTGAATTGTGCTGCTATAAACATTCGGGTGCAGATGTCTTTCTTATACAGTATCATTTTGTCTTTTGGGTAGATGCCCAGTAATGGGATTGCTGGATCCAATGGTAATTCTACTTGTATCTCTTTAAGGTATCTCCATATTGCTTTCCACAGAGGTTGCACTAGTTTGCAGTCCCACCAGCAGGATATGAGTGTTCCTGTCTCTCCGCATCCACGCCAACATTTACTGTTTTGGGACTTTTTGATAAAGGCCAGTCTCACTGGAGATAAGTGATATCTCATTGTGGTTTTGATTTGCATTTACAACAAAAACATTTTTGAGATCCCTTTTCAAAGGCTAGACCAGATAACTACATTTCTTAAAGTCATCAATCAATATCCAGTATGATTGGATACTGTGCCTTAAAATTATAATTTTAATGGCACGAGAATAAATTATAAATGACAGCCTCTCATACCATTGTCCTCTGATCTTAAATCTATCACATGATACTGTGAAATCAGCAGAGAGGACAAAATAGAAAGCAGAATAAAGTGATATGCAAGATGATTTAATAAGGGAAGGCTTTCTTAAGTATGGTTGCAAATTTAGAGATTCTATAGATAATGTGTTTAATAAGAAAAATTCTAAAGAAACTATAATACCTTTGGCAAGATGGGCAAATGTATTACATGTATGAAAGAAGAACAAGATGGAATAAAAATCAGCAAATAGAGAACAGGAAATAACTCTCAGCTATTGAAAATATTATGGTAAAAATTAATCAAAGGTTTGGAATAGAAGTTTGTTGCAATTTCCCAGAAAGCAGAAATAAAGACAAAGATACACACACACACACACACACACACACACACACACACATATATATATAGAATAAATCTATGTTATTAATTAAGGATGTCTCATATCCAGAGTTCCAGAAAGTAAGAAGAAAGAGAAAATACATGAA
>NW_012147745.1:1594034-1595038 GCF_000956105.1 Propithecus coquereli | reverse complement strand
GGATTCCAGGTGTGAGCCACCATGCCCAGCTTCAAAGTGATAATATCAGGTCAGAGCACTTTATAGTTAACAAAATGTTAATATAGATTATTTCTTTTGAGAATTTCAAAGTCTGTGAGATAGACAGGTGGGTGTCACCACCATCCTCCATCCTTTTATGCATAGGTACAGCCAACTATTGTAAATACAACATCGGAAAATAAAATTCCTTACCAGAACAAGGCTGCTTTCCTATCTATGGTTTTATTCCTGAGCAGAGGTAACATTGATGTCATCCTTCCAGGGCATGCTGGGGCATCATCACTGAGTGGGAGGTTGGCAGTCCTGGGAGGATTACTGAGAGAGATTTAGGTTATCCTGATCATAAGTGTGAGGAAGTTAGATCTCTCCCTTTGGTTTTATCACCATGTGTTACAAGACTTCATGGAAGAATTGCTTTACTCTTCTGGGCCTCAGGTTCTTGTCTTACCTCATCTAGGTGAATGTGCACTAGAGCCAAGAGAGAAAGTTACCAGATACAACTTCCCAGGGTTTCTGTGTATGGTTGTGCAGGCTGTACACTATACAACCCTAGGGGCACCATTCACATCAAAAATGTAGACGTTCACATTTGTTATGATACTGTTCCTACAGACCAAAGCAAAATGTTGAGGAAGAGGTGTCTTTTTTCTAATTTATACAAAAGTTCAAAGTAAGTAGTAGCTCTGAATCAGGACAAATTTATGAGAAAAATGTAAGAATTCAGCCAAAAATAAGGGTTATGAGGATCCTTTATTTTATGGTCTGTTTAGAAGGGGATTTGTGAGGATATAATCCAGTTAATATATAAAGACAAAAAGGCAGTCAGTAAATTCTACCAGATTACATGTGTCTGATTGGACAACACCGTGAATGCAGAAATTTCAGGTGTCAGGCCTCATTTTCAAAACATTTAGAATTATTTAGAAAAGAAGTCTACACAGCTGCAGATATCAAGCAATTTAAAGAAAGTGGAATTTTTTCCA
>NW_012147745.1:1592220-1593984 GCF_000956105.1 Propithecus coquereli | reverse complement strand
GATGTTGCAGCACTCTAGCCTGGGCAACAGAGTGAGACTCTGTCTTAAAAAAAAAAAGAAATAGTAAAAGTACTACAGGAATGGAAATGTTATTATGTTATAATATGTGGCTCAGCAACAGATGCTAGTTAAGTGGTCATAATGATACAATGAAGTACAATCCTGTGCTGTATAATGACATTTTGGTTAGCAATGGGCCACATATATGATGGTGGTCCCATGAGATTATAATACCGTACCTTTTCCATGCTTAGATATGTTTAGATACACAAATACTTACCATTGTGTTACAATTGCCTACAGCCTTCAGTAAGTAACATGCTGTACAAGTTTGTAGCCTAAGAGCAATAGGCCATACCATGCAGCTAGGTGTGTAGTAGGCTATGCAATCCAGGTTTGTGTAAATCCACTCTATGGTGTTCACACACGACAAAATTGCCTAATGACACATTTCTCAGAATATATCCTCATTGTTAAGCAATGCATGACTGTATGTCTAAATAAGAATTTAACTGAAAGTGGTTGTATAAATATATAGGGAGGATGGTGAGGATAAGAAGTGCGTGCTAGTGTATGTGGGATTTAATGTAAGAAAGAAAAGATTTCTGCCACAATTGTAAGTCAGTAGATGATGTCTAGTCAGTCATTCCTTAGGATCTGTGGGGGATTGATTTCAGGACCCCTTGCAGATACCCAAATCCATGGATGTTCAAGTTCCTGATAAAAAATTATATAATATTTGTATATAACCTATGCACATCTCCCAATATACTTTAAATCATCTCTAGATTACTATAATATCTAATACAATGTAAATACTATGTACTTAATAAGTAGTTGTTATACTGCACTGTTTAGGGAAAAATGAAAAAGAAAAAACATCTGTACATGGTCAGTATAGATACAATTTTGTTTTTGAATATTTTCAACGCATGATTGGTTGAATCCATGGATGTGGAACCTACTGGGTACAGAGGGCTGAGTGAATAAGCACATTAATTAGAACTACAGGGGCAGAAGCCAAACAAAATAGCTTAAAATTTCTTGAAACTATCTGCTTCTGGGAAGCAGGATGTGGTGTGGAGGGATGGGGCAGTGGATACTGGTTTTCATTATCAGTGTTTTGGACCTATTTGGTTTTTGCAAACCAAATGTGTGAATTACTTTGATAAAATTAAAAATCAATGACTTATAATACATCATATAGCTGGTAAGGGGTGAAACTAAAACTGCAGAAGAAAACAAAGATTATCCACTTGTATTTTTAGGCTTATCTCTACAAGCAAGAGAATTAGTCTACCCCAAGTTCTTAACATCAAAACCTTTGTGGTCTCTCCCTTAGATGTGGATCATGCTTTCAAATTCTGTAAACTTGTCATTATATCATGTCATCTCAAAATCATCTTGATATTTTGGTTGATGTAAAAGCAACTTGACTCCAATTATTCAAATGGATTATTCTTTTCCTCTTGGTAATAAAAATAAGATTTTTGGGCTCTTCCTGAATTGGTATGGTATGAAACAGGCTGCCTAGTCAATAAAATTAAAAATGAAGTCCTGGCTGTGTGCAGTGGCTCACACCTGTAAACCTAGCACTCTGGGAGGCCAAGGCAGGAGGATTGCTTGAGGTCAGGAGTTGGAGACCAGCCTTAGCAAGAGTGAGTCCCCATCTCTACTAAAAATAGAAAAATTAGCTGGGCTTGGTGGTGCATGCCTGTAATCCCAGCTACTCAGGAGGCTGAGGCAGGTGAATTGCTTGAGCCC
>NW_012147745.1:1578722-1580060 GCF_000956105.1 Propithecus coquereli | reverse complement strand
TATATAAAGCAGATCATTTCTCAACCATTTTTCTTCTTCATTCCGCCACCTCTTCAGTACAAATCCGACATCAGGCTTTTGAAAGCAACATGGAATGAGGATGGGAGAAAAAGCTTAAATAAATCTAATCAAGCACTCTTGTCTGCTAACTTCAAAGGGAAGCCAACCATGGGGGACATTTGTGAAGTTTCAGCAGCAGGAGGCTTAGGATATCTTATGACAGTTTGCTTGAATGTGTAGCACTTTTAAATGCTAGGAGTGTCTAATGAAGCCAGAAGAAAGCTTGTGGGGAAAATAGGTACCACTTAAATCTAACCACTAAAGAGGTTCAGGTATGTCAGTAGTAATCAAATAGGGTTGATAGATCATCTGAAAACTCTCTGTGAAGTGTTTGCTATTCAAAACAGTGATCTGATTATGTCTCATTGGTTCAAACCAATCAATCACTGTCTCATTGATGTTCATTTCCACCAGATCAACAGGTTGAGAGGTTTGGTGGCAAAGACCAGATACAGAAGAGAAGATGAAAAGCGCTCAAAGAGAGCACACAATTAAATTGCCGTGGAGGTGTTTGCTATTTAATCTTCCTTTGAGTATGAATCAGTTCATATCTATCTGCCTATAGATTCTTCAACCATTAATGCCAGTGATCTCAAGCTTCTTTACTGTGCACAGTCTGAGGCCCAAAATCATAAAGTGACTTACCTTGGCCACAGTCCAGGTGCCTACAAAAGCAGGGCTTGGTCGTAGGTCCCTAACAATAAGTTCACTGTGTCCAGGTTCTTTAGCTCTCCATCCAATTTATGTACCGCTGACTTCACAAAGAAATAAGTTAAAATGAGATGATCACATGTACCTGAGAAGAGGAATGGACTCAGTGAATCTTATTTCACATCGAGACATTAGCCATTAGCCTTAAAGTTCTGCAACTTCTCTCTGAAATTTAGGAGGCTGATTTGATGCCATAAGACTTGATTATTGACTAAAATATATTTACAAATACTTAGATGAAAAATGCTGCATAAAATAGCACTCTTATTACAGAATAGCTGCATGGAGCCAGGTGAGAGTTTGGATTGGATGCTCATCACCTGGTTAGCTGGCAGCAAGGTTACTTGGGGAGATTATGTATAACCTGTTGCAATAGCGAGAACAGAGAGAGTGTAGGCTCTGGCATTAAGTTTGCTTACAATAAGCCCAGGGGTAAGCCCAACCCAAACCTCTCCTCTCACTAACTGTAAGTTTTACTTTTTTGACCTTTATTAAATCTCTGTGTTTCAAAGTGATGATTTTCTGTTTTTTATATATTTTTTTTTTGGTGAGACATGATCTTGCTCT
>NW_012147745.1:1574783-1578672 GCF_000956105.1 Propithecus coquereli | reverse complement strand
TGAGGTTGCTGTGAGCTAGGGTGATGCCACGGCACTCTAGCCCGGGCAACACAGTGAGACTCTGTCTCAAAAAAAAAAAAAGATATTTTAACAGCTGACTGGTCTAAGTTTGCTCTGGTCAGCTACAGGCGCAAGTGAGTGATCACAGACGTGACTTCTCCGGGTCTCTAAAAACTAAGGAAACCATATAATTATGCAATATTACTTAATTCACGATCATCTTAAAATTCTTCTTTGTGATCTGGGTTGCATGCAATCTCACCCACCCCCTGCCCCAGTGTGATTTCAAAGAGATAATATTCCACCAAATTCGATTTTTTTTTTCAAACTCTTATTTTTACACAGATGACAAGCAAAGAAGGGGATATACTTAGCGGGAAAACTGAAATAGTTATGTGATTGTGTGGCTTGTTTTTCTCTTGGGTTGGTGACATAACATTTCTAGAGTCTTCTAAGATTACTTGCTTCATTTAAGAAGAATCAATAATATAGTCCAGTCTCCATTCATTTTCTTGATAGCCACAGGCTACTCTGCATCACCACGCAGGTCTCTCCTCCTGGTGCTGATGGCATTCGCTACCTAATGATCTGTGACACTAGAGCTGAACTAATGATACGAGGTGAAGGGCACTAGTCGTATTTACTATAAAAGTATGTGTCCTTTGTTTTAAGCTCATTTTTCCTTAACTGTTTCCATGTCTGTTTCAAGTTCAAAAACGACATTGTATGTGCTGATACTAGTGTATAAGCTTTAAGGTTATACGGAACTTTTTTTTCAATGGCTCTTACTATTCTGTTAATAAAGTAGCCAAAGCTTGGCAGCATTCTCCTGTGCTTTCTGTAAAGTATATGAAGGTACATGTACATATCAGTGGTGAGGGTGGCGGTGATGGCGGGTAAATGGGCTTCAGCCCTGAAAGGACTGACTGGAAGACATGTTATTAATAGATTGGAACTATGCAGAAGTTATTCTACTTCCCTCTTCCTATTCTCCTCCTCATGCCAGTTCCTTTACACGTATGTATGCATGTGCATGTATGTATATGCCTGCACGTGCACACACACGCATTTTCATTCCCTCCATTGTGTCTTATGCTACAGACATATGATAAAATTCAGAGAGACAAACAATACTGGGAAACCGTAGGGTAAAGGACAAGAATTGCAAACTATCCCTTTTTTTTCCTCATCAGAGGATTGTCAACATTTGCTTTTCTGAGGCAAATTCATTTTGATTTTCCTTAAAGAAAGTAAAAATGAATGGTTATCTACAATTCTTTTCATATTAGTCTCAAAGTTTCTCCCTCTTTGGCCTTATCTGGTTTCAACTGCACTTTGGAATGAACATTGTATATTTTCTTAGTCCACAAATCCAGACAAAGCTTCTACTCTTCTGGTTTGCCCAAGGGCAATTTGGTCTAAGTCTCAGAGCAGTGCTGGAATGTATTTGTATGAATAAGAGCATCCTTGGGTGAGTCACTCTACCTCCCACAGACCCATGAGCCAGCACATGTCGTTTTAAAGCTCTGGTCAGAGGCAAAGGGCAAACCTGGCCCCGCCTGAGCTCACTGCGACCTTGCAAACAATATCAGTGCCTGGGGTTATTTTAAACGTCAGTGTTTTAGCATCCGACTATTCTTTTTCACTGCCATGAGTAATTTAATGAGGGTATTTTTTACAGACTTAGATATCGAAGAGTCTTTTGTATTTATGAATGAGTTATTTAAAATATACTCCATCTTTAAAGCAAGCAATTAACTTCTTTTTCTAAAGATAATTTCAGAAGACAGAGATTTTAAGGTACATTTTAACTTTTTTGAACTCTATGATGAGTACCATTTTGGAAACAAATACTTATTTCCAAAGGCAAAAATACTAAGCAAAACAAGAAGTTATTTCTAAAGTTATTTTTTATTGACCCATTTGTTAAGAGTTCCTATCACTGAATATTTACACCCTTTATGAATGGAGTATTTAAAGCCAATTTCAAGATGTGGGATATCCCTAAAATATGTATGTGGCTTGAGGAACTATGAACACTTATTTCTAACAGTAATTAAAGGTTTTCATTAAAAATTATGTACCACCCTACTTTTTCACCAATACAAATTGGAACTGTAATATATTTTTCCTCTATTAATTATAGATAACCATTTTGAGTTTTCATTATATGCAAGACACTTGATCCTCCATTTAAATTTCAAAAAGCAAATATTACTATCCCCATATAGTGGTATTATAACAAAATAAACAAGGTTCTAGCTCTTAAAGGGCTTATAGTTTAGTTTGGCATCATAAGAAACCAGAGAAGTGAGAGCCAATTGAGTTTGGCCTTGAAAAACGGAAAGAATTTAGGTAAAAAGAGGGAGGGTATTGCAGAAGTGGTGATAGAGTGAGCAAAAGTGTGGGAGCCAGAAATAGGAAGAGAAGGAGGAAAAAAAAAATCAACTCAAGTGGATAGTCTAAACTGGGGATTGTGTTACTTATCTATTGCTGTGTAATAATATTAACACAAATGTAGTGGCATGAAACAACACACATTTCTTATCTCACAGATTCTGTGGGTCAGGATTTGGGCACAAGTTAGCTGATACCTCTGCCTGAGTGTCTTATAAGATTACGATCAGTGTTGGCCAGCGCTGGAGGTCTCACCCGAGGCTTGACTGGGGAAGGATCCGATTCTAAGCCCAGGTGGTTGTTGGCAGCATTTTGTTCCTTGTGCACTGTCAGACTGAGGGCCCCAGTTCCTTGCTGGCTGCTGGCCAGCCCGTAGCTACTTCCATGTTGGCCACCTTCCGAGCATGGCTGCTTGCTTCCTAAAGCCAGAAAGAAGGGAGAGTCTCCTAGGAAGAAGGACACTACGATTTTGTGTGACATAATCGTGTACATCCCATCACCTTTGCTGTATTCTGTTGTTAAGATGCAAGTCACAGATCCCACCTGCACTCGAGGCATGGAATTGCACAAGGGTGCAAACACCAGAGGTTAGGATCAAAAGGCCACTTTGAGCTCTGTCCACCATAAAGATCAAGAAGGAAAAACTCAGGGAATAAATAAAGGCATTTTTTCAATATGGAAACGGATAAACATAAATGATTATCTTCATCTTGAGTGAAGAAAGCATCCAGTTTCTTATCTCCTACTGACTTCCAACTCAAACTTTCCATTGCGCTATCTGTTAGTGATAATACTCTGAATTTACAAATAATTACTGTCCAACTCTATGTAGGCGGTTCACTAAGCAGTGCTTCAATATTTCAGGCCCTCTCGTTTGATTGCATGTGGTGTAGCCATGGGGAGTGGGGCCGTACGGGAAGGACGGGTGGTGAGGTTTCTGGAGAGAATGTGGTGACGGGAGAGGAGAAGGGCCCTTTGGGAAAGGATTCGCTGCACACAAATCCTAAGCAGAGTTTGACAGACACGAAGGCCATATCTAGGGAGAGAATAAAGAACAACTTACAGAAATCAACAGCAGGAAAGTACGGGAGCCGAGTCGAAACCAAGCAGTTTGACCCCAGAGCCTGCTCTCTTCACCACCCCCTGCTGCCTCTGAACTACACGGGTCCTTGGTGAAAGCGATCCTAGAGCTCATTCAGTCCTACCTCATCAACTTTCGTATGAGAAAGTTGAAGGGCCCACCGGGGATAAGTGTCAGCCCCAAACCATAAAACAAGACCTCTGGCGTAGTCAGAACCTAAAAGCAAATCAAAACAAAACTCAAAATACCGCTCTAAGACTTTCTTGGATTCCTTTCCTTATAATTCTTATTTTGTAGGAGGAGAGCCCTCAGAAAAGCATTGATTATCTCTTACGGTTTCTGAAGAAGAGGCATCCCACATAGTTGAAAGAGGCTGAGTGTCTAAAGAACTCCTTCGGGCTTCTACTACAC
>NW_012147745.1:1556173-1562023 GCF_000956105.1 Propithecus coquereli | reverse complement strand
TAATAAAAGAGGTTGGAATTTTCTTTCATTCAAAACTTTGGGATTTTAGCACCTTTCATTTTTGCACATTGGTTTGAAGGTCAAACATGATCTGGAAATGCTTTTGTTTTCCTCTTGGGTTCTTGCCTTTATAAAATAGCAAGGTTGCCAAGTATTCAGCAGGGTCATATAGATTTATCTTTATCCACAAAGTGTTTCAGTGGAATTCAGGACAAATGTTAGTTGGTGTTGGGGAGGGACAGATGACGGAAAGCAACAATTTCTGTCTCTTTTCTTGTTCCTAAAGGAATTCTTCTGGGCCTTATCAGAGTTGCTGGAAGAAAACAGCTGAGGATTGAGCACAGTGAACTAATTTCCTCACATCTTTCAATAAGCAGAAGTTGGAGAAAAGGAATGTAAACATTCTTATGGTAAAAGGAATTCAAAAAGAAGCCTTAAATCCTTAAAATTAATAAACCAATAAACCAAAGCATAAAACAGCACAATTATTTGCATGGCCAATAAGAAGAAGGAAAAGAATTCTAGATATCTTTTTGAAGAAAGGAACAATAAAAGAAGCATATTAAAAAATAAAACCACATTAAACACTATACAATAGAAAAAAACATTGGAGTCACCAAATAAGAGAAAGTAAACACAAGCTTTTATTGACAGAGACTGCCTGTAAGAGTGATGATTCAAAGTGTTAACTTCCTTTACTTTCTGATCCATTGCCCAGAACTTCTGAAATTTTTCCTTTCAAATTTTTTTTTGACTTCTCCTGTACCTTTCACCTTTCCTTATTCATCAGGGGATTTCAGAAAGCTTCATCTTCTGAGTTACTTATTTTTTATATACTGCAACTATGGTTGCATATTTTTCAGTTGTTAGAATTTGTGCTGAATTTTTAGCAGCTCACATTTTTAAAATAAAGTTACCCTTTATTTTATGAAAATGGTAGTACAGATTAGCCATCGGTATTAGATGCTTCAGGTTGTTGTCTGGAAGTGATGATGGATTTACATTGCCTACTCATATTTTTCAACATGGTTCCCTGGCAACTGTAGGCATTCATTTAGGGGAGAGTTTTTCAGACAGTCTGGGGTTCATGGCCTAGAGGAGTCATTCTTAAATTCTGATGAAGATCAGAATCATCTAAGGAGCTTTTTAAAAATCTAGATATCTAGGTCAGATCACTTTCCAATTAAATCCAAATTTTGGGTAAGAGATCCAGGCATTAGATTTATTTTTATTTTTGAATCCATATTCATGAGGTATACAGGTCTGTAGTTTTGCTTTCTTGTCGTTTTTTAACAGCTTTATTGAGGTATAATTAACATACAATAAATTTTGACATATGTATTCACCTGTGAAACCATTAGCACAATCAAGACAATGAACATATCCACACATTTTTGCATGCCCATTGATAATCTCTTCCTCCTGCCCCTCCCTGCCATTTCTAGGCAACCACCCATCTGCTTTCTGTCACCATAGATTAGTATGCATTTTCTAGAATTGTATATAAATAGAACCATGCAATATATATTCTACTTGGTCTGGCTGCTTTCACCAGAAAGAGGCTACATGTATCAATAACTCTTTTTTAAAAACATTGTTGAGTAATATTCTGTTGTATGGACAAGTCATAATTTGTTTATCAATTCATTTATTGATGGACATTTCAGTTGTGGCTATTAGAGGTAAAGCTACTATGAACATTAATGTGCAATCTTTGTGCAGGCATGCTTTCATTTTTATTTTTTTGATGTGAATATCTGAAGGTAGAATGGCTGGGTCATATGTAAGTTTATGTTTAAGTTTTAAGAATCTGGGGCCGGGCGCGGTGGCTCACGCCTGTAATCCTAGCTCTCTGGGAGGCCGAGGCGGACAGATCGTTTGAGCTCAGGAGTTCGAAACCAGCCTGAGCAAGAGCGAGACCCCGTCTCTACTGAAAAAATAGAAAGAAATTAATTGGACAACTAAAAATATATAGAAAAAATTAGCTGGGCATGGTGGTGCATGCCTGTAGTCCCAGCTACTCGGGAGGCTGAGGCAGGAGGATCGCTTGAGCCCAGGAGTTTGAGATTGCTGTGAGCTAGGATGACGCCACGGCACTCTAGCCAGGGCAACACAGTGAGACTCTGTCTCAAAAAAAAAAAAAAAAAAAATAGAATCTGACAAGCTTTTTTCCAAAATGACTATTCCCTTTTACATTTTTATCAGCATTAAATAGCATTCCAGTTCCTCCATACCCTTGTCGATACTTGATACAGTCTTTTTCATTTTAGCCATTTCTATTAATAATAGATACATTGTGGTGTCTCATTATGGTCTTAATTTGTATTTACTTAATGACTGATGATGTTGAGCATATTTTCATGTGCCCCTTTGCTAACCATATATATTCTTTGGTAAAGTATCTTTTCAATTTTTGAAAATTGGGTCATTTGTCCATTATTATTGAGTATTAAGGATTTTTAAATATAATTCTACATAGAAGTCCATTGTCAGGTATATATCTTGCAAATATTTTCTCCCACTCTATGGATTGCTTTTTCATTTTCTTAACAGTATCTTTTGAAGAACAAAATTTTTAACTTTGATGAAGTTAAATTTATTATAAAGTAAATTCAAGTTATTGAATTTTCCTTTTTTCGTTTGTACTTTTGCCAAACAGAAGGTCACTAAGCTTTTCCTCTTTTTTTTTTTTTTACTAGAAGTTGTATAGTTTTGCTCTAATATTTGGTTCTATGATGCATTTGAAATAGCTGTGAGGAAAGGATCAAGGTTTATTTATTTTTTCTATATGAATGTCTAGTTGTTTCAGAACCATTTACTGAAAAGATTACCCTTTCCCTTAGTGAATTTTCTTGATAACTTTGTTGAACATTAAGTGATTATATACATATGTATCAATTCCTGTTGCATTGATCTATTTACCTATTTTTATACTAATACCACACTGTCTTAATTACTGCAGCTTTACAATAAGTCTTGAAACCTGGTAGTGTAAGTCCTCCAACTTTATTTTTCTTTTTCAAAAATTTTTGGCCATTCAGGATCCTTTGAATTTTCCATATAAATTTTAGAGTCAGTTTGTCGAACTCTACCAAAAAAAAAAGCCTGCTGAAATCTTGATTGGCATTGTGTTGAATATATAGATCAAATCTTAACAATATTAAGTCTTCCAATACATGAATGTGGTATGTGGTATAAGTCTCCATTTATTTAGGATTTCTTTAATCTTTCTTAGCAATGTTTTGTCATTTTCAATATCCAGATATTGCGTATCATTTGTCAAATTTATTCTAAAGTATTTCATATTTGTGATGCTATTGTAAATGGTATTTTTATGGAATTTCAATTTCTGATATTGATGACTTACAGAAAGAGTTATGAAGTAATCCTTCCTCAGTTTTTCTGGAAGAGTTTGTATAGAATTGATATTATTTCTTATTTGAATATCTTGTAGAATTCATCTATGACATCAAAAGCCTGGAGTTTTCTTAGTGGGAGGAAAGGATTTTTTAACTACATATTAAAGTTCTCTCTCATAAATATAGGGCTATCAGATTGTTTATTACTTGAATGAACTTTTGGTAGTTTGTGTCTTTCAAGATATTTGTTCATTTCATTGAATTTGCTGAATTTATTGGTGTAAAGTTGGTTACAATATTTCCCTATTGTCCTCTTCTTTTTTTTTTTCCTGTTTTTTTAAATTCAGCGTATTATGGGGGTACAAATGCTTAGGTTACATATATTGCCCTTGCCCCACAAGAGTCAGAGCTTCAAGCATGTCCATCACCCATTGTAATATCACTTCTCTTATTTCTGTTATTAGTAATGTGTGTCTTCTCTCTTTTGTCCCTGATCAGTCTGGAGAGAGGTTGATCAATAGCTAATCAGTCTGGTCAGAAGTTTTTGTTCTCAATAAACCAGCTTTTGGTTTTATTGATTTTTCTCTATTTTTTTCTTCTTTTCTCTTTCATTGATTTTTGCTCTAATCTTTATTATTTTCTTTCTTTTGTCTACTTTTAGATTTATTTACTCTTCTTTTTCTAGTTTCTTAAGATGAAAGCCAGAGTCTTTGATTTGAAATTTTTCTTTTTTTCTAATACAGGTGTTTAGTACCATAAATTTCCCTTTTAGTACTACTTTTCCCGCATCCTACAAATTTTGACATATTGTGTTTTCATTTTCCTTTAAACTAACTTCTCTTTTGTCTCATGTGTTATTTAGATGTGTATGTGGTTTCCAAATGTTTGAGGATTTTTCAGATTTTTTTTCTGTTAATTATTTCTCATTTAATTACACTGTGGGCAGGGAGCATATTTTGTATGATTTAAATTCTTTTACATTTATTAAGACTTGTTTTATGGCCTGGAATATGGTCTGTCTTGGTAAATGGTCCATGTATACTTGAAAATAAAGTTAACATGTCCTATGTTTACTTTAAGGAATCTCTGAGTAAGAAAATCAGGCAGCATCATCCCTTCTTTCTTTCTTTCTTTCTTTCCTTCCTTCCTTCCTTCCTTCCTTCCCTCCTTCCTTCCTTCCTTCCTTCCCTCCTTCCTTCCTTCCTTCCTTCCTTCTGTCCTTTCTTTCTAAGTGCTTCTCAGGTAATTCTAATGTATAGCCTAGTATGAGAACCAATGGACCAGACAAATATGCTCAAATTTAGCATGTACCAAAACTACCTGCTAAAACACAGATTACTGAGTGCCACTCTCAGAATTTCTGAGCCAGTAGTTCTGGCAAGGGGTCCAAGAATTTGCATTTTTAATAATTTCTCAGGTGATGCTGAAGATGCGATTCTGGGACAACAGTTTGAGAGTGACTGGACTAGATTCTTTATACTCAGAGTGTGCTGCAGGGACCAGCAGCATCATCCCAATATCTAGCCCCAACTCCACACCTGCTAATTAAAATCTGCATTGTAGTGAGATCCTCTGGTTATTCGTATGTATATTAGCGTTTGTGAATCACTGGACTAGAGCACTGATTTTTATTTTGATTCAGTAGGTTTAGAGTGGGGCCTGACATTCTGCATTGCTAACAAGCATATATTAACAGGTGATGCTAATATGTTGGTCTGTTTCACACTTTGAGTAGCAAAGTAATGGAACATTTACTAAATGCAATGCAGTAAAGAGGCGATAACAAGAGTAATGATATAAAATCTCATCATAAAAGGAATTTAAAATGTCATAGTTTCTTGAGATGCTAGGGAACATAACATGAAAATTATTAAACAACACACTGAATTGGTTGCAAGGCTAGTGAATACCAAAACGAAGCGATGTAGTATGTTTGAGGTGTAGACATTAGAGGGTTTGAGTTCTTGCTGAAATCAAAGCTTATTTTAGTAGATGTGAGGTAGTCTAGGTAAACAGCTATGAATTTGGGGTTAGACCCAGAAATTTAGAGGTATAAATTTTCTGACTTATGATATTTCAAGGTGTGTCCAAGCTTATCTGTGGCAGAGGAGAGAGACACTCAGAATTGAGAAGTTCACAGAACTACAGAAATAGCTTATATTGATAACACATTCATTGAAAAAAACAAGGCCTTTGTGTTAACAGACAAAATAGGGAAAGCACATCATTAGCTAAGTTCAAAGACCATCTAGTAGTGGTTTTTAATCTTGAGTATAAATTAGAATCCCTGGGAGCTAAAAAAATGATCAATATGTCCATATTGACATAAATAAATGAATAAACAAATGGGAGAGAAAGAAAGTATTCCTTTGTAGAAGACTCTAACTAACAAATGTAGAAGAAATGAGAGAAGTAGAAAATCACCATTAGAACACCACAGTAAGAATTGTTGCAGGCAAGATCCACTGAAACTTGTTCAAGTTTTAATGTA
>NW_012147745.1:1554114-1556123 GCF_000956105.1 Propithecus coquereli | reverse complement strand
TATAAAAAAGAGGTGAAATGAAATGTTTCTCATTTGAAAGCAGCAATTAAAAATGCAACAAAAGAAACGGTTAACATCACTAATCATCAGGGAAATGCAAATTAAAACCACAATGAGATATCACCTTACCTCTGTCAGAATGGCCACTATAAAAAACCAAAAAACAATAGATGCTGGTGTGGATACAGAGGGAAAGGAACTCTTATACACTGTTGGTGGGACTGCCAGTTAGTAAAACCTCTTTGAAAAACAATGTGGAGATTCCTTCAAGAAATAAATGTGGACTTATCATTTGACCCAGCAGCCCCACCACTAGGTATCTACCCCAAGGAAAAGAAGTCATTTTGTCAAAAAGACACCTGCATTCAAATGTTTATTGCAGCACAATTCACAGTCACAAAGATATGGAATCGAACTAAATGCCTACCAATTCATGAGTGAATTAAGAAAATGTGGTATTTATATACCATGGAATACTACTCAGCCATAAAAAGGAACAAAATAATGTCTTTTGCAACAACTTGGATGGAACTGAAGACCATTACCCTAATAGAAGTATCTCAGGAATGGAAAAACAAACACCACATATACTCTCTAATAACCGGGAGCTAATCAATGAGCACACATGGGCACAAAGAGATGTAAAGGTCATTGCAAATCAAGAAGGGAAGGAGGAGTAGAGGAGGGGTAAAAACCTACCTGTTGGGTACAATGAACACTAGTTGGGGGATGGACACACTAAAAGCCCTGACTTAAGCGTTATAAAAGGTATCCATGTAACAAAAACATTCGTACCCCCTTAATATTTTTGAAATAAAAAATACAACAAAAGAACAGCCATCAAGCATGTTTCTTCAAAATTCTGTAACATCTGTATTTTCCAATTATATTTCCAATCAATTTGTTACATCATGTGCAAAAGATTTCAAGTATTTCTGAGAGGACTGCAATCTTTCTCATTTTTCATAACCACATGTACAAAAAATCGATCTCTGACTTTAATTGCTCTTTATCATTTTTTCCTCTCTGAGTCCTGTAACGTAGCTTTTGTGTTTAACGAAACATCTTGGTGATGGTCACCCAAGCCAAATCTACTCTTCTCTCCCGCTTCTTGGTCTGGACACTGTTCTAACCCTACTGACCACTTTCTCTTCTTGGACATTTTTGACTTCTAAGTTACTGGGCTCTTTTAGCCATCCTCACAACTCCCTATTTCTCCTTTCCTTTACACTTTTCTGGACTTTTCTAATTCCCCATATGATGCTCTATATACACAGCTGCATTTTCCACACGCACTTCCTGAGCACCTTTATCTATGTTGACATTTTTCCAGATTCTTTTTTTTTGAATTCTTTCCCTATCCCTACGTTTTTGATCCTAGCAGTGTATTGTTTTGCTTGACTGGCCAGCAATCAGTTTACCGTCCATCCTGTATTTCTTTCCCTCAGATGTTTCCTAAGCCCTCTCTTGACACCTTTTCATTCTACAGATACAGAACCTTGAGCTTGCTGCTTTTAGCAACTTCCTCGCCAATTTCCCGCCTTGAGTTTATCTCATCTCATCAGCTGCAGTCACACAACAAATATTTTCTTCATCTCATGTGGCCTCTTTTGTACTAGTTTCCAATAACCTGTCACATCAAATTTAAACACTTTCTCAAGAGGTTCTGGTGTTCCCATTGCCCTTTTCCTTCTTATCTCATGACCCTCTGCTTTTTGTAAGGTATTTATACATTCTGGTTCACCCAGAATAGTTCTGGTTTATGTCTGCTGTTCCAAAGTAATTATTAATTGTGCCCCTGTTTCTCTCAAAGTGTCCTATTTGGATAATAAACTATAGGGTCATCCTATCTATCTGGGACTTTGGTCAGGACTATGCTTGCTATACAAATCGACTTTGCAATTCTCTGTATTTGAGTTGCCTTTATGTTTGTCACTGTTGATACACATTATTCTTCCTGTGAATTTTTCTTATGCTCTCCTTGTTATAACTATATCTGTCAAACCATG
>NW_012147745.1:1517037-1544064 GCF_000956105.1 Propithecus coquereli | reverse complement strand
AATTATATTGATAAATATCAATATAATAATGAGAAAACATTAGAGAAACCCAAATTGAGGAACATTCTACAAAATAAGTGACCTGTACGCCTCGAAAGTGTTAAGGTCGTGAAAGACAAGGAAAGAATGGGAGCTGTCACGGATTGGAGAGACTAAGGAGAAACGAAACGTACCGTGGGATCCCAGATTGGACCTGGAGCAGAAAAGGACATTTCTGGAAAAACTAGGGAAATTAGAATAATGTCTGTAGCTTCATTAAGAATTTCATACCAATGTTAATTTCTCAGTTTCAGTAAGGGCACTACAGTTTTCTAAGATGTTAATATTAGGGGAAGATGGATGAAGGGCATCCAGAAACTCTGTTCTATTTCTTCAAATTTTCTCTAAGTCTAAATTTATTTCAAAATAATTTTTTTTTAGGTTTTAAAAAATATAGATGACTGATCCATACTACAGACCAATTAAATTAGTCTTTCTGGGGTTAAGACTTGGAAATTTTTTAAGGCCTTCATTGTGCCTTAGGATTGAGAACCACTAATTTAGTTTACCAAAATAGTAGTCTTTGGAGGTTTGGAAACCCACAGTATTTAACACTTTTAAATAAGCAACATATACATACACATTTCTTTCTTGTTTTTTATTTCTTTTTTTATTTCAGCATATTATAGGGGTACAGATGTTTAGGTTACGTATGTTGCCCCTGCCCCCCTTCCCCCCAAGTCCCAATTTCAAGCGTGTCCATCTCTCAGATGGTGCGCATTGCACTCTTACATACACATTTCTTGACTTAAGAAATGCCTTTATACGAAAAAGAAAGAATAACATTATCCAATGTACGTTAAGCATTTTCTTTGTTCCAGCCATCAGAGATGAAAAGATAACTCAATCTCCATTCCTGTCCCTGTGTGAATTTATGATTTAGCAATAGAGACAAAGAAACAAATAAGTTTATAATATTTTCGTATTTGAACCACATAAATGGTGAGTGTGGCAGGAAAGATGGTACGGGATTTCTTCTGGGTGGAAGTGAGTTTTAGCAATGCCCCAACCCTCAGAAGTTCCACTGGAAAGATCCCGTGTTCACCTTACTGAGAATCCTCAGTTTACTCAAGTTCCTACTCGGCCTGGGAAAAAAGCTCCGTTTAGCTGCCATCTCTGCTCATTCCCCTACCGTTACAATGACATTTAAGTACCTTACACATTGCAAAAGGGAAGAGATGTCTTTAAATAACCTTTGCATGGTTAGGAGCTAAGAGATTCATTATTTTGTAGTTAATAGAAAGGGGCTCTTTTTGAAAAATTTGTTTAATGGGTGGTGTCAAAATGCTAATCAAACCTTGGCATAGAACCAAACTCATTAGTTGAATTATTCATAGAGACTTCTCAGTCTCCATGAAACAATGTTAAACTCAATAAAAAATTTTAAATTCCATGCGTACCATCCAGGTGAAAATAGCCAAAATATCCTTAGACTTTTTCCCCCTAAGAATAAAAAATGTATGCTTTAAAATAAACAACTAAATCTTATATTTTCAAAAACTTTACAGCTCAGCCCGAATTTTTAAAGGGTAATGTCATTCCAGAAGTTTTCTTTTGTGTGTGGGAATTTAGTGTACAAAGAGGAAGAGGGATTGTTTCATTATAATAAATGAATTGCAATGTGGTGGTTTTAAAACATAGCCTCAATTTTTTTTGAAATTCCTCCTTTGGAGAGGTGGGGGTCTATGTCCTGTCCTGTGGAATCTAGGTCAACTTTAGTAACTAACTTGTATCCAACAGAATGCAGTGGCAGCAACACTGATGACTTCCCAGGCTAGTTCAAAAAAAGGCCATGCAACTTCCTCCAGCTTTTCTTCGGATGCTTGCCCTGGAGGAGGAAGCTACCATGTATGCCTCCAGTGAGACTTCCATGCTGAAAAGGCCATGTACAGGTGCCGTGGTCACCCCCAGATGAATGCCCAGCAATAGCCAACTTCCACCGCCGGCCCTGAGTCGAAGTCATCTTGGACAACCAGCCCAGTAGAGCCTTTAGGTGACTCCAGCCACACCCCACTGTCACTGCCCACCTAGGAGACCCCAAGTGAGAACTGTCCAGCCAAACCCTCCTTCCATGTCTGATCCACAACATACTACAAGAACTAAAGCAGTAGTTTCAAGGCACTAAATTTTGTGACAATCCGTGATACAGCAAGTATAACTAGAAGAGTACCAGAAAATTTGTATGAAACCATTTCTGAAACAATTAGTAGGTTCGAAGGTCTTCACCAATTAGGCTCACCTACAGTCTATAAAAATTGATTTACTGACCAATTGTTGTCTAATTTTAATGGTGTGCTCTAGCTTTTACACGCATTTATCTAAAAGCAGTCACTTTGATTAATTGTGTTGTTAGAGGGAGGATTCACAGTTTAAATACCCTCAGAAGGGCAGCTGCAGCCAGGAAGGAAGTGTGTTTCAATGGACTGGAGACTTAGGCCCAGTTTTTCTGGCTCCAGCCACCTGTTTCAACTAAGCTAAAATAGCCTGTGTGCAGAGATTTTTGGAAGTTGTCATTAGGAAGGAAAATAAACTATATTTTTTGAAGACTTGATTTTGTAGAGAGAAAAAAAAAATTGAAGCTCCAAATTAGAGTATAGTTATGAAAGCAATTTGCAAATGATTTAGGATTTCTTAGTAAAGACTTTTACATCCAAATGGGAAAATGTGTGGCACTGCCAGTTGCAACAAGAAAATGAGGCTGTACTGAGAAAGAAGTGTGGTGAGAGCTGATTTCATGAAGCTGCATGGTTGAAAGTGATGTGGTCTGTCACTGTGCATGGATGGCATGTAAACCTCCTGCACCCAGGGAGTGTGTCTTCCTCCAAGTAAGGCACAGGGTGTACTGCCACCTGCAAAATCAAATGAAGTCACTGTTGTATGAAAATGTCTCCATAGATGAATTGTTATAACCACTATGCTCTAGGAATTTAGAAATCTTGTACTAATAATTTTCTAAAACAAATTCCTGCCTTTGTATTTACCCCCCTTTTTATTACTCTAATTAATTAGAAAAAAGTAAATAAAAAGCGGGGAACTCTGGAAAAGGAGAAGGAAGAGGGTGTGAGAGGAAAGGTTAACTCTCTGAGAAAGGGAAAAATTAAGGTGTGAGATGACATTATCAATTTAATTTTAATTAAAACATCTTGCAAGAGTTCTGAGAAGAGTGAGGCTACTTCATATTACTAGGCCTCCCACCTTTTTTCTTTTTTGGTGATGTTTTAATTGTTTTGTTTTCTATTTTGAATCAAAAATTTTTTTTTTTTTTTTTGAGACAGAGTCTCACTGTGTTGCCCGGGCTAGAGTGCTGTGGCGTCATCCTAGCTCACAGCAACCTCAAACTCCTGGGCTCAAGCAATCCTCCTGCCTCAGCCTCCCAAGTAGCTGGGACTATGGGCATGCACCACCATGCCCGGCTAATTTTTTTTCTATATATTTTTAGTTGTCCAATTAATTTCTTTCTAATTTTTTAGTAGAGACGGGGTTTCGCTCTTGCTCAGGCTGGTCTCGAACTCCTGAGCTCAAACAATCCGCCCGCCTCGGCCTCTCAGAGAGCTAGGATTACAGGCGTGAGCCACCGTGCCCGGCCTGAATCAAAATTTTTAAAGTTATATAAATGATGTATTGAATAGGCTCAACCTGAGTAGATTTGAATCAGGAAAATACCATTATTTCCCCCACTATCCAAATGGATTGGATTTCCCTTCCCAGGGCCCAGAGATCCCATTGCTTGTATGATTAGTTTTAGAGATTAGAATAGTCTTTTTCCACCTACGAAAATGTTTAATTAAAGTAAAAAATTAAACTGTCCCTGAATTCAAAGACATACCCCTTCTCCCTAACTGTGGCCTGGACCAGGCATGGCTTCTTGCCCGCAGGCACCAGAGGAGGAGCAAAGGCGCCTTCTTGACTGCTGTGCACTGACTGGTTCGGCTGCCGGGACCCTCTCCATGGCAGATGCCCAGCACTTGTTCTTTTGCCATGTGCATTGGTGGGTTCTTTGGAGAGGCTTCTCTGGGGACATCCGCATGGCAGTTCCCTCACACAGGTGAAGCTTCATCTTGTTCATCACTATGAGCCTTCCTCTCCTCCCAGGACAGAGGTCTACCCCTGGGGTTTTCTCCACCCAGTGGGAAACCCTCTCCACTGGGATCCTTTCAATATGGCGAGAGCCTAGCTACCTTCTGCAGCTTCTCCTAGGTCTGAAGGAAAACTGTGGAAGTATAGGTTACCCCTGCTGCTGACCTCTTTCCTCACTTTCTGCCATAGTCTCCTCCGACTGGCCTCCCACCCTCAGACTTCTCTGAGGAGAGCAGCCATCACTGTGAATCTTCATGTGTAGTCCCAAACTGGTGGAGAAACATGTCAACATGTCGGGGTCTCCCAAGACTTCTTTAAAGGGGTGGGTACCTGAGAGTCAACAGCTCAGCAAATACCCAGCTGGAGGCTGAGGTACCAGTCTCCTCTCTGGAAAATAACCCCAATCCCTTTGAGAGCTTCCCTCATAGCCCCTTGTCTTGGCTTGAGGGGTGTATGTGTGTGGAGGAGAGGAAGCACTCCATGGGGAGGTGAGAGAAATCACCGTGCTGGTCCCCATTCCCACTAACACCTGGCAAGAAAAATTTCCTCTATTGCATCTTCAGCTACTCCAGGTTGGTGTTGGCTGATGGACTTGGTGGATGAAGAACAAGTTTGGCCACCTCTTAGTAAGTTCTACAGGGATATGTCTAGAATATTTTCTTAGAATGGGAAAAGGGATAATAGTTAACTTTTGTGCTTAGATTTGAGGCTTTAGCCAAGCTTCTGAGATGACAGGAAAAGCTTCATTTCATCTCTTGTTATATTTACACTTGGACATGTTTAAATAGCAATAGATAATGAACAATGCAGTTGGACAGCAGTTCTCAGATTTTAGCTTTGAAATGATTTTTATATTAATTCCAGCCCATAATAATCCATATTTCTTTTTCTATGGCTTCCTCACCACTTGAATTCTGTGAGACTCTCATTTCAGCTTCTTACCACAAGAAAAAGACCCTTTCTCTTCCTTATTTTACTCTTTTCTTCCCTCCTTCCCTCCCTCCCTCCCCCCCTTCCCTCTCTCCTTCCTTTTCCCCTGATTTGTGTCCCATTTCTGGTCTCTCCGTTCTGTCTTTACCTAACATTTTCTTTTAATACCATCTGAATTATTTTATAAGATATGACATAAATTGTAAGTAGGTGAAGGAAGAGACAACAAACTAGAGAGGGATTTATTAACATGGAGTTAAGAATAAAATGAATATAAAACTCTTCCATAAAAGCCTATGGAGTTGGTATAAAAGGACTGTGAATTTGGTACTAATTGGTGTCCTAGCAGCCAAAAAGAAAGAGAAAGCTTATACAACTTACAGCATCTATGACATAAAAAGGGACTAATTGGACAGGAAGGACTTAACTATTGCTTGTAACGAGGGCAGGCAGGAATTTCTCCTGAGGGTGTAATGTTGTGAACACCAAACCCAACAGCTACCTCTTAGTAAACACAAGAATAGGTTTTGTGAGGCTGTTTCATAGAGCAACCCTTGGGGTAAGCAGATGGTACTTTGCCAAGACTTAGCTCAACAGCAATGATTTGAGGAGCCCTAGTCACTACCCTGCCTCTTCTTATCTACTAGGTAGCAAGAAAGCCTTCTATATAGGCAAGAAAATGACTTAAAAAGCTCAGGAGAGGAGGTAAAGGCAAACAGTTTTGGCATTTCAGTTTGAACATAGGCAAACATCTAGACACCCATACGCATAGCTTATATTAAATGTAAGCCAAGAGCCATATTCGTTTGAGCAAAGAAGCAAATGCAATATATGAAATTAATGAAGTCCCAGAGAAGATGAAGTGTGGTAGTATATAGTCTTTCATCAGGACCAGAACACCAGGGCAGTAAACAATCTTTCAGTGAGTTAGTCCCTCAGGAAGTGTGGAAAAGCCAGGTCTGGTCTAGGGCACATCTCTCTCTAATGTTTAATTTTGCATCGGGAAATGGTGGGAAATACAAAACTACTGTTGATCTACCTACATTTGAGTCCAAAGAGTGTACTTTTAATGTAATAATATTAAGAAGATTTTTCCAAGAAAGTATGTTTTCTGTGGCAGCTGTTAGGAGAAAGAGAGTTTCTAAAATGTTTTAGGTGTTTTGTTTATTTTATAAATCTCTTTAGGATGTCTCATGTCCTGAAACCCCAAATTCCTGAGTGCAGCATCTTCATTTGACATTTCATTTGTAGCCTCTGTCTCTAAGTATCTTGTTGTGCTTGGCCTGTTTCGTGTTCTTGGTTGGAAAAGAGACTGTGACTCTCGGGCAGTGCTTTTCATAATATCTGTGGCAGGGACCGGAGCATTTCCTCCCTCCCCCCATCTGTCATGGACCCATATTTCTATAAAATCCAACATGAATGAATGACTAGAAAAATGATCACGTGTTTTGATATTATGACAATATCACTTGTTAAGAAGTTTCTAAGTACTTACTTGTAGTTTCTATATTTATTTCCTTGATGATCAGCAACTGTTTGCAGATGGGCTTGCAGTGTCTAGGTCATACTTGGAGAAGCGCAGCTCAAGGTGCCTGACGTTGTTCAAAATCGAATTTTAGTCCATGATCTAGCTGAGATGCTGTTTGGCTTGACATCTTCTGACAGTTTTAATTCGCCTTCTTGTCCATTTAGAAGGTATATTGCTGGCTAGCAGATAAAAGACACAAGGCAGACACTGAAGCCAGCACAAGCCACTCAATTTTGGGGAATCAGTGCAAACTGAAAATACAGGGCTCCTTATTGAAAGATTATTAAGAATTCCAAGTCAGTGACAGCAAAGGGATAAACCAGCTGCAGAGCCCTTCCGAGGGCAGGGCCCTGTGCAATTGCATCGGTCACGTGCTGATGAAGCCGGTCCTGACTGGGGTCCTCAAATTACTTTCACTAAACATAATACCTTAGCAAAGTGTCATCTCTCTGCACTAAAGGATGCTAAAGAGACCTTCTGGTGTCTATTCAGGCCTTTGTGGTATCTGAATTGAAAGATGTTGCTATTGCCAACAGTGCTGTTGCTTGACATGTGTGTGTGACCAAAAAAAAAAAAATTTTGAAAAATAACACTCCTTTTCATATTGCATTAAGGTAAAGCCAAGTATGTGTTAGAGCCTATTGTTAATGTAATTCAAGCTTCTTAGCCCTTTTGAGGACTTTTGCCAGGGCAAAAAGATTAAATAAAACGGTCATCTTGGTGGCAAGTGCCAGAATTATTCTTAGGGAACAAACTGGTTTTTTTCTTTCTTTATGAACAAAGTTCAATAGACCATCAGGGTGTGAAAAAAATAGGCCTAGATTCTATCTGGAAGGTAAAGACAAAAAAAAAAAGGAAATTCTTTTAGGCACATAATTTTGAGTTGTTTTAATTGCCGTAGGGCAGACTTTCTCTATCCATCTTCTCAAACCTTTAATAAAATATGCTACACACGTAAATGCTTTGTGTGATGAATTTTTCTTTTCCTTTTTTTTTTAAAGTAAATTAAAGAAAGGGGCTATTTCCCTGTAGGATTCGTGAGGTACAGAATAGAAACAGCACATGTAAGAGAGAACAATGTTAAGTCAGCAAAGTTCAATGAGCAAGAACCTGGGCTCTGGGTTTGCAGTATCCAGTGCCAAATTACCTGCACTTGAATCTCAGTTCTAATACTCACCAGCTATGTGACCTTGGGAGGTTGTTATCTTCTCTGTGCTCAAGTTTCCCTGATAATAATAATAGTCCCTTATAAGATTGTTGTGAATTATTGCCTACAAAGCTCTGAGGAAAGTGCCTGGTTCAGAGTCAAACACGTGTGTGCTAGCTATTATTATTATTAGTCTATAAATGACCTTAATCTTGACAAGGACCATGAAAGGTACAGAAATGCTGGGGAGGGCATTGAGCCATGGGGCTGTTTCAGTCTGCTCTAGACTTCAGAGTCTAGGTGACTGCACTGGACATTGTGGTTGTTCCAGGCTGAACTCTTCCTACTTGGGTCCATGTTTTGACATGTCCATTTTGATGAGGTCATTTTGACAAGGTTGTTTTGGCATAGACTGAAACAAATCATTAATCACCCCCTTTTTAAAAATACACTGAAGTTAAGGGACCATTTTTGATCTCTGCCATGCACCCTGTCATCCCTGATTTGCACTCTATCCTTTTTCCATTGCTCCTTCAGCCGTAGAATATGTCCTTTTTGGGTGTCCACAGCTAGCCCACATGCTTAAATTTGCTTTCTTATAGTTCATTTTTTCAGTGTGTTTTTATAACATTTCTCCTAGCTTGTTTGTCATGCACCGTTTTCTTCCCCCAATAATTCGGTGCTTGTTTAAGAGCTCTGCCATTATTCTTCTACTCTTAGCATCTTCTCCAGGGAGGCTGGTGCATCAATATCACTCTCACAGTACACCTGCCAAGAGAGGTCGTTATTAGTGTCCCTATTGTGCTGGTAAGAGAGGGAACCTCTGTGTGGAGCCCGCCTTTAGGCTGAGTGGTAAATATCAATGCCGTAAGTATAAATACTTTCCCACAAGAAAGAATTTATAGAGCAGTTAACAAAATCACAGTTCAGTTGTCCCAGAATAGTTTATGAATTATGGTCATGAACTATTTCTAGAATCTAATTATAATGGTAGCAACAATTATCATGATAGCAATGATAATAGCTAATATTAATATTTATTACACATTTATATGTCAAGCTCTATTTTACATGAACTAACTTATTGTCATAGCAATCTTGTGAAGTAGGTATTGTTTTTCTATTTCTACAGATGATTGAACTCTGAGACTCCTGAGATTTGGTTCCATGTTTGTGAAATGAAAGAGCTGGCTTTCTATGGTTCCTTTCAACTCTAAGGGTAAGAATTATCTAGCAAGGGAATGTGGTGGTGTTGTACCCTAAACAATGATCTTCATCCCAGTGCTTTGGGAAACCAAGGCAGGAGGATTGCTTGAGGCCTGGGCAACTTAACAAGACCCCATCTCTACAAAAAATAAAAAAATAAAATATTAACCAAGTGTGGTAGTGCATGCCTGTAGTCCCAGCTACTTGGGAGGCTGAGGCCAGAGAATCACTTGAATCCGGAGTTTGAGGTCTCAGTGAGCTATGATGATGCCACTGCACTCTAGCCTGGGTGACAGAGCAAAACTGTGTCTCAAAATAAACAAACAAGCCCCCCAAAGCACAGTGGTTCTCAGACCTTGGCATGTTTCAGAATCATCCAGAGGGCTTGTTAAAAAAGAGGTTGCCAGGCCTCACCCCCAGAGTTTCTGATTCAGTGGGTCTGGATATTGCTTTAGAATTTGCATTTCTACCAAGTTCCCAGGTGATGCTGATGTTGCATTGGGCTGAGCCCAGTAATGGGAGGTTGTGATGTCATTTAGGACTGGGGAGAACCTGAGGCAGGAATCTATGGCAATGAAATCTTCTCTCATATAAATGTGTAAACTTCGGGGCGAGAGATTTTTATATATACAGTCATGCACCGCATAATGGTGTTTTGGTTAACAATGGACTGCATATACCAGTAATCCCCAACCTTTTTGGCACCAGGGACTGGTTTCACGAAAGACAATTTTTCCACGGATGGGGGAGAAGGCAGGGGCAGTAGAGCTCTGTGGCCTGGTGCCTAACAGGCCACGGACCAGACCAGTACTTGTCCGCAGCCTGGAGGTTGGGGACTGCAGGCATATACAATGGTGGTCCCATAAGATTAAATGGAGGCGAAAATTCCTATCATCTGGTGATGTCATAGCCATTTGTGATGTCACACTGCAATGCATTACTCCGGTGTTTGTGGTGATGCTGGTAAAAACCTACTGTGCTGCTGGTTGTGTAAAAGTATAGTACATACAATTATGTATAGTACAGAATACTTGATAAGGATAATAAATGATTATGTTACTGGTTTATGTATTTACTATGTTATAATTTTTATTGTTATTTTAGAGTGTACTTATTAAAAAAAAAAGTTAATTGTAAAACAGTCTCAGGCAGGTCCTTCAGGAGGTTTTCCAGAAGAAAGCATTGCTATCATGGGAGATGACGGCTCCATGTATGTTACTGCCCCTGAAAACCTTCCAGTGGGACAGGTGTGGAGGAGAAAGACAGTGATATTGATGACCCTGACCCTGGATAGACCTAGGCTAATGTGTGTGTACATGTCTTAGTTTTTAACAAAAAAGTTTAAGAAGAAAAAAAAATTAGTAAAAAATTGAAAATTTTGAAAATAGAAAAAAACCTACAGGATAATTATGTAAAGAAAGAAAATAATTCTGTACAGCCACACAATGTGTTTGTGTTTTAAGCTAAATGTTATTACAAAGGAGTCAAAAAATTAAAAATATTAAAAAGTTTATAAAGTAAAAAAGGTACAGTAAGCTAAAATTAATTTATTATTGAAGAAAGAAATTTTTTTTATAAATTTAGTGTAGCCTAAGCGTACAGTGTTTATAGACTATAGTAGTGTGCAGTAATGCCCTAGGCCTTCATGTTCACTCACCACTCACTCACTGACTCGCCCAGAGCAACTTCCAGTCCTGCAAGCTCCATTCAAGATAAGTGCCCTTAGATATAGATATACAGGACACTCATTTTATCTTTCGCACTGTATTTTTACTGTTCCTCTTCTGTGTTTAGATATATTTAGATACATAAATACTTACCATTGTGTTCATGCAATGACAAATCACCTAATTATGCATTTCTCAGAAAGTATCACTGTCATTAAACAATGCATTACTATATATTTTTTTGTTTGTTCTACTGGAATAAGAAAAGCATTTTTTACTTCTTTGTCAAATTTACAAAGTATGTATATTTGTGTCATGCCAATCCTGCTTTTTTAATGGATTTTTTTAAAGGAGCAGTTTAAAGTTCACAGCAAAATTGAACAGAAAGTACAGAGTTCCCACCCCTGTCCCCACACATGCACGACCTTCTCCATTATCAACATCCTGCACCAGAATGGTACATTCATTTCCACTGACGAACCTATATTGTCACCCAAAGTCCATAGTGTACATAAGGGCTCACATTTGGTGTTGTATTTCTATGGGTTTGAATAAATATATAATGACATATATCATAAATCTTACTTAAAAATAAATTAGTTATTAAATAATCAAATTTTTATATTTTTCTTTGCTTTTGTGGAACATGTAGTTTTCCTCAGAGGTAAAATAATATTCATTTTGCTGAAATGATCCATCTGTTCCTGCTTCTACCCACCCCCCCAAACTCACATAAACTTTTTTTTCTTTTTTTGAAAGTTAAGGAAGGGACAATAAAAAGATCTTATTGGCTAATTTAAATTTTTTTCAAAGTTAGGAAATTCCCAACAAAAGATGCTCTGCTTCAGATTTCAATGGCAAATCAACCATGGGATTAAGTGGATTAGCGTAAAAAGCTTTCTCAAAAAGAAAAAGAAAATCCATTCTTATTTTTCTCTGAGTGAATGTGTCTGTGATTTCAACGGTCCTGACGGTACCAGCGTGAAACAGCCACCGCGCAAATGGATGGTAACAGCTGTCCTGTAACCCCAGGGTAGACAGAGAGTGCACAGCTCTGAGGCTTCTTGTCTCTATGTGATCGCCTTTATTGGAGATGGTGGGGATGTCCTTTAAACAAAGCTCCACTTCAATATATCAGCAGTATTTGAAAGGCAGCATGTTATGGTGGAAAGAGCTAGAGGCTTTTGGGTTCAGTCAGGTCTAGGTTTGAATTCTGGCCCCAACACTTGGGCAGGTTCTTTAATTTCTCAGAGATGATTAAAATGGTGGAGATGATAAAACCTACCTTCTTGGGTTACTGTGAAGCTTAGCAATGAGCTAAAAAAGAATACCAGCAAGTGAGTTTTATTATCATTATTACCAAAACCACTTCATTAAAGCAGCCATTCAACTTTCTACAAAGATACCTATTTATTAATTCATTCATGAATTTGTTCATTCTTCATTGTTATCCAGTACGTGTGCAAGTGCTCCATAGGAGGCACCACAGAGTATCAACAGCTCTTTTTTGCTACTGTTTTTCCTTCTCTGTAATGGCTGCACTAAGCATGATTTAAACATACAATAATTTGGATGACTATAAAATTATAGGGATAGTTATGACATTTTATTTTTAATTTTCAAAAAGTTAGATAGCTAGAGATACATTGGGAGACAGAGGGAGGAATAAGAAATAAAACCTGTGCTTAAGAGTCTTTTTACAAATTCATAAAGAGAGCTGCTTCTCTAATATTTTCTTGAACTAATGTTTACAAAATCTGAACATTATCTCATGAATCAATTGTGTTGTTATTATTTTTGTTGCTGCCACATCTAGTTTGATCAGATATCCCACTCTCTTATCAATTTTTAAAAGGACAAAGAATAAAGCTTTAAGTTTAGAAATAAAGAACTATCAAAATAATGAGAGATGATAATAAATATCTTGCTTAGAGAAAAAAAGAAATCCTCTTTTTAAAAAAAAATCTGAGAAATTTTCCTCTAGCTTCACAGTTAAATATCACATATATTTGCTCTTTCAGAATAAGAAATTCTAAAATTTAATTCTATTTTAGTTTTTGTTTTTCTGATCCTAGCTTAACTATACCTCACACTGGCTCTCTAATTGCCCAGATGAATATGAGCAGTAATAGTTTGTGCATTCTAAAAATATTTACCATGTGACTAATGATATCATTTGCCATATCTTGGTTATTATGGGAGGGAATCCAAAGTGGACAGAAGATGAAATGGTGTCAGAACTCTCCACTATCACCAAATCTAGGACAAAGGAGAACTTGTCGTTTGTATGAAGTATCTTTGCTCTTTTCTGCGAGAGGTCAAATGGCAATTACTCTGAAATCACAAACATAAAAATAACCTGAATTTAACTAAAGCATTTTCTTTGATATAAACTGATTCAGCTGGAATCATGGAATATTTGAGAATGTGGAGTGGCATCAAGGGATTTGGCAGGTCGTGGATTGTAGAAACAATGTGTTATGTTATATTGTGGTGTTTACCAACAGCTGGGATGTTTCTACCTGTTTATAATATTGAAGACCTGAATGGCAATTGCTTTGCGTTACTGCAAAGACTTTCTAAGTCATGTTCATAGTTAAGACCTGAGGGGTCTGATAACAACGTATGCTTTTTTCCCAGCATGGAACCCAATTATACTTCGAGGACTTATACAAGAAAAAATAATTATTTCTTTTTCAAACTTGATTCCAATCATTATCACAGCTGTCAAGCCTAAAGTAAAAAATATTTCATAAGGTATTATTTTCTTTAAAAGAAAACAAAATGTAATGAATGCTATTTACCCCAATTCCCTATTTTTGAAGAAAAAATTTTTTGGAAAGGATATTATTCATATCAACTTAAAGTAGTTTTTATCAAGAATTTCATTAGTCAAAAACAAGAGGGAAATACATTCCATTTAGTGCGTATGTGCTCGTGGTTGGTAAAATGCAGTTTCACTTAAAATGGTCAGCAGATACCAGTTAAGTCATTGCTGGTGGCCAAATGAGGGCATTTGGTGCACTTGATCTCAGAGGTGGAGTCAACAAGGGAGCAGCGGTGATTCTAACAGCGGGTGCGGGAAAAGCTTGAGGTCCACCTATCACAGTGCCATTCGTTTCATAAATATGTTTTGAGTTCTCTCTGCCAGGCACCACACTTCAGCAGGCATAGAGAGCCATTGAGGCAAATCTCTACCCTCAAGGAGCTCACAGCACAAAGGGGCAGTCAGATAATATCAACACCCTCATAGAGGGCTCTGTAGGACCCTTGAGTTGAGTGTTCCTAGGGTCGCTGGGGTGGTGGGGAAAGTTTTTTGTTTATTTGTTTGCTTGTTTGTTTGTCTGTTTTTAGAGAGGATTCTGAGGCTTAGTGAGATCATATAACCTAAAGGTGGTGGCACTGGGATTTGAAACCCATGTCTTTCCCCATTCTATGACAACTCCTCCAGAGGTGGGGAGGCCTTGCTGGGGCATTAGAAGATGAAGAAAGTGGGACAGAAATAGATTGAAAAGATTGTAAGAAATAAAATGGAGTGACCAATTGAATGTTGACTGTAACTAAGAGGAACAAGTCTGGACCACTCTAAAGGTAGAACTCTGGCTTGTGCAATTAGGGAGATGGTGACAGCATTTACCAAGAAAGGGAGGCAATGAGTAGGAAACAGCAACAAGGTCATGATCTTGGTTCTAGATCTGTTATGTTACTGTTGCTTATGAGTCTAGCTGATATTCGGAGCATATAGGAGAGGAATCTGGGCAGGCAAATGGGTTTTAAAGGTCCTAGGCACGTAGGTGATGGTCGAAGCTGTGTGTGAGCATGACGTTTCTCAGGAAGAGTGTGGAAAGAGAAGTAGTTTGAGGCCAGGATCCTGAGAAACATGGGGTGGAAAGAGGAAAGGCAGCCAAAAATAAATTAGAGAAGAGATGACATGCAAAGGAGATGGAGAATTAGAAGTATGCAGTAGTATAGAAGGAAGGGACATTGGTTTCAAGAATGGTGATGGTTGGTATTAATAGAGGCTAATAGTTGCACTTCGCATGCCAGGCACTATTCTAGGCACTTTACACAATTGGCCTCTTTCACCTTCACAACAACCCCATGAGATAGGGGTCGTTATTATCACCATTTTATAACCGTAATTTGACGAGGGTCTTGTAGCAAAGCTGGGATTTGAACCCAGGCAGTCTGACTCAAGAGCACATGCATTATATTGCATTATACCAAGTGTTTGACTGATAAAGTTTCCAAAAAAGCTTCAAAATGTGATGGACTCTTTATCCTACTGCTATGATCTGAATGCTTTTGTCCCCTCAAAATTCTTTTATTGAAACCTAATCCGGCCATGCGCAGTGGCTCACGCCTGTTATCCTGGTACCCTGGGAGGCTGAGGTGGGAGGATTGCTTGAGCTCAGGAGTTTGAGACCAGCCTGAGCAAGAGTGAGACCCTGTCTCTACTAAAAATAGAGAAATTAGCCGGGCGGCTAGCGCACACCTATAGTCCCAGCTACTTGAGAGTCTGAGGCAGGAGGATCGCTTGAGCACAGGAGTCTGAGGTTGCAGTTAGCTGTGAAGACGCCACAGCACTCTAGCCTAGGCAACACAGTAATACTCTGTCTCAAAAACAACAACAAAAAAGAACTATCAGGGGTTCTTTGCGGCCTCCCTGTTCTTATGATTTTCACCAATTAAGCATCTGGGAAAATGATGCTGTGTAAGGGGTGCTTATTCTTGCCTATGGCACCTCATCAGCCTCCCAGTCACCACACAAAGAGAAATGAATGGGAAGCAAGGATGTGCAAATCTAAAACCTCTAAAAGAAAAATAAATTGAACCCACTTGCTCACTCCCCCCATTCGTATTAAAGAAAAGAAAAGAGAAAAAAAAAAAAAGAAAACTAATCCTGAATGCAGCAGTGTTGGAAGGTGAATAGATCATGAGGGCAGAGCCATGATGAGTAGAATTAATGCTTTTATAAAAGAGGCCCCAGGGAGCTTGTTTGTGCCTTCCATCGTGAAGGATGCAGTGAGAAAGTGCCATTTATGAAGCAGAGAGCAAGCCAGACACCAGATCTGGTGCCTTGATCTTGGATTTCCCAGTCTGCAGAACTGTGAGCAATAAAATTCTGTTGTTTATAAATTGATTATCCAGTCTATGATGTTTTTTATTATTGCAGCCCAAATAGGCCAATAAACCTACTTTTTGCTTTTGGTACTTATTTTTTTTCTTTTAAGGTTAACCTTGAAATTCTTTTAGACCATATTTCTCCAATGTAAACTCCTGGGGGAGTGATTTGTTAGATTGTCCAACCACAAATCCTTAATATATCTAATCTATAACAGAGCCTTGTTGAATGAGTAAATGAATGTGTCTCACCTGGACACCTACTTTTGGTGTTTTCAACACATTACTTTCATAACCATACCATACCATACCATGGTAGCCAGTTTCCAAGGTGTCCATAATGATCCTTGTTTCCTAGAATTTATGTCTTTCTATAATCTCCTACCTTCAAATGTGGGCTGGACTTAGGGTTTTCCTACTAATGAATGGTGTATGACTTGGAGATGAGGCCATATAAGGCAATGTGGCATCCCTCTCTCTTTTGCATCACGCTCTCTGAGGGAATCCATGTTGTGAGCTTGTCCTTGGACAGGTATACATGGCAAAGAACTGAAGCCTCCTACCAACACCTGCATGAGTGAGCTTAGAAGTGGATCTTCTAACCCCACTCAAGTCTTCAGAGATTTCAGTCCCAAATGACACTTGATTTAGGGGAACCAACTATCTAGGTTTTTCACACACATTCCCAGTTTTAGCACTGAAAACTCATTTCTGGGAAACTCCTTTGTCATGGGCAAACTGGGATGGTTGGTCACGCTACCTTGATTGTAATCCATGGGACCCCCTGCGCCAGAATCATCCAGTTAAGCTGCTCCCAGATCTCTGATTTTCCAGAACTATGTGAGATACTAAGTCTTTGTGGTAATTTGGGGTAATTGTAACTCAACCATGAATAACTGATATATATATACCATATCATACTATACCAAGAAACCACATTTTGTCTCTACCGAAAAGGAGTTGAGGAAAAAAACATAAGAAGTAGGTTGTAATTTTCTTCACAAACTGTTTATGAGATTTTTCCAGATTCTACTTTCCTATATGGCAGAGAATATTTTGTTTTTCTTACCGCTTAGTTTTCATTCTAACTACAGTGGAGAAATGTTACCAGAATGCCTTCTCATTGGAATAGTAGGAAGCTGTACATGAAAATTAATGCAATTACTGCCTATGAATAACCCAAAACAACAAAGAAATCCCTAAAACAAATAAAATATAAAATACTAATGCCTTTTTTTCTATCTTTCACTCCTGTTTCAGTATAGTTCATGGAGAACAGTTTGGAGTAATGTCTCATGTTAGGCAGAGTTGGCTTTAGGCATCAATAAGATGTTATATTCACCACATTTAGAGGCATGTTTATAATTTAGAAATGAAAAAAAACACTCAGTTTTTTCTTAATAAGTAGATGAATTTAATATTCCACAATGTAGTAATAAACTTGACTTCTTAATATCATGCCTTTTTTTTTCTGGTAGGCCTAAAACATTTATGGAGTACATATTGTTTTATGTGAAGCTTTGGCTCCCAGTATATAAAATAATTTGGTGACACTAAACTTTAGAGATATTGTCTAAATATCTAATATATAGCTTTTGTATTAGTGGTACCTATGTATTATGTTGCTGCAAAATATTAATTAAATACTCTATAACTGCCTTTTCAAGTTCAGACCAGACACAATTTAATCTAAAGCAGTATAGGTATATATATTTTTTTGATTTCATTTTACCAAGAGGGACAAAAATGGACTTTCTACCTATAATTGTCCACATGTGTGAACTTTAAGCCATTATGGACCTGTGAGCCTTTAGAAACTGTTATTTAAGATGGTGTTCTTGATGTCCAAGCTGGGAGACAAATGATTTTGGAGAAAAGACATGGAAAATGAAGACCAAGGCTGGATCCGTCTGGCATTTGAAGGGACACACGAGCCTGGAGAGTCTGGAAGTTGTGTTTCATGAAGGTACTTTGAATTAAGGGTACCTAGTGGGTAACAGTGGAATATAAATCGCCAAATGCTAATAGTGCAAATTAGAAAATAAACCAGTTTAGGTGGAACAATCTAATGAGTTGTATCTAGAATCAAGTATTTAAGGCAATTTGCTGTGAAATTCTTTATTCTTAAAGTTTAAATAAAAATTAGCAATATTTAACATAAGCTTTAACAACAACAGCAAAAAAACACATTATGCCAATAAAAAAAGTCAGTAAACTTTCTCGTGTATAAAACTAAGAAGGTTTCTGAATTTAGAAAGGACTATTCTTCCTTCTTGTAGTATTTCCTTCTTCCCCCGTCTCTCAAGGAAGGCATATTAGATTTGGTCATCCACAGACTGCAGTATTTCTTCTGTCCTTTTTTGGGTTAACAGCTCAGCCTTTCAATTTTTCCCTCTCTGTCATTTTTATACAGTGGGTAATAATTATTTGACTTGTTTTGTTTTTATCTCTTGAAGCCTCTTGGTTTCTTTTTCAGATCTCTTTCGATAGTTCTTCCGTTGTCTATGCTTCTTTGCCCTTGTCTTAAAAAGTATGCACATCCTATACCCTGAAACTTCCAGTTTCCGTATACTTAATCACTCCCTGTGAAACATGCCCATTGTAACCTTCATCGCCTCTGACCTGCAGCATCCCAGATGTTTCCTGTGAGACAAATTCCAGGCACTAACTTGTGCGTTACAGGAAGCTTTGTTCTATTTTTCTGGAGTTTAAAATGCTAAAATAGTGTAAAAATGCACTATGTTATCTCTTCATTATTGGAAGGGCGTTTCCCATCCTTTTAGATTTTTCTTCTTTTTCCTTTGGGGGCTAACTTTCTATCCATTTGCAGCACTTGCCACCACCGTACCAGAGATGGGATAGAGACGAGACACAGGTAAAACCTGGACCTATTTATTGGCATCTCCAATGATACATTTAGAATGGAAGGACATGGAAATTAGGGGACACATTTGATTTTGTCATCTATTGAAGGAAACTTGCTCACAATTTTCCACAATGGGAACTATTTTAATGTAATTTGATAGGCATATTTAGATCTGGATGTGTTTGATATTCTGCAAATCTACAACACTTCAAACAAAATCATGATACTGAACTGTTAAAGGCAACTCAGTAGGAAATGGTGATAAAAATCATTCGTCACGCTCCCCTGCTCAGTGGAAAGAAATAACTTCATATCTGAGACCGACACATCGCTACAAGCCCAGTCAGCAGGAAGCCAACCTGCCATTCTATACTCACTCATTCAACAAATATTTATGAGAGTCAACACTATGCCAGGCACTATGCTGTAGACTGAGGAGGAGTGTGCAGGAGAGACATGCAAGGCATTGTGAAGCCATGGAGGAGAGATATTCACCTCAGCCTGGGGGTGGGGAGTGTTGCATGTCCAGAAAGCTTTAGGAGATTATATTTAGCTCATTCACAAAGAATGAGTAGCAGTTAGGTAGGTAGGGGGTGCTGGTAGATATGAGGGGACTATAAGAACAGGTAGGAAGGGAGACAGTCTGAGCAAAGGTGAGGGCAAGGAATTGAATGCTGTATGGGAAACTACAGGCATTTCGAGGTTTTTAAAACATGAAGTGTGAGATGGAGTGGTGAAAAATCGAAAGTATGAGGTTGGGTGGCAGGAAATGAAGGCATAAAGTGGGCAAGGGGCCATGTCCCTGCCTGTCGGGGAGTTTCATTCTGGGGACATAGGGCTCTATTAAAGAGATGGACATTTTAGATATAACTCCATTTGGTAGTAGAAGATGAAATGAATGTAACTGAGGCTTTTGAGAAGGTTGTTACAGTGTTTAAGGAGAGTCAAGAGCCTTAGTTATGATAGCAGTAGTTGGGGGTAATAAGAAGGATAGATTTTAGAAGTACTTAGAAGTAAAATCGAGACAATGATGTCATCACTGATTACACACAAGGATTGAGGGAGATGGCAGAATCAAGAATGGCACCCAAGTTTCTTGTTTAAGTATTCGTTTGAATGGCAGTATCATAAACTAGAGAATATAGGAATAAGTATAAATTTAAGGGAGAAATTGATGATTTCAGCTTTGGACACAATGAGTTGGAAGCTTTGCTTTTATCCTGGTGTAGCTATCAAGACTATAGGTTAGCAAATGAATCAGAATCTCTAGTGGGAGGTCTGGACTAAGGATTTGAACTTGGAAGCCATTAGCAAGCATCTGGTCCTTGAACTACAGGTGTGCATAAAACCACACACAGAGAGAACATAGGTGGGGAATGGTGAGAGAAAGCTGTGTGCCTGGGCAATATTGAATGACGGTGCAGAGAAAAGAGGCAAAAGCAAGACTCAGAGAAATATCAGGAAAACCAGGAAGATGTGTAGCATGGAGATCAAGTCAGGAGAGATTTAAGGAGAGGAGGTGGTCAATGGGAGTGTAGGCTGCACATCTGAGAAATATGGGGAAGGGGATAAGAAACTGGAAAGGTAGGACGGAAGAGTCAGGTCAAAAGAGAAGTTTTTTGTTTTTCTTTTTTTTTTTTTTTTTTTTTTAATGTCTGTCAGGAGAGTCTTACATGTGTTTAAAGACTACTGGGAAAAGAAGACCCAGAAGAAGGAGCCAGTAACTGATCCAATCCTTCAGTGTCTCTGATACACTCTCCAACCTTGTGTGATTTCACAGAAGACAGAAACTCAGAAACCCGGACCTTGACAGAGCAGGATCAGGTTGATCCGGTTTTGCCAACCACAGATACTCACTAACAAAATATGTTGTCTTTCTGGTTAGCATGTTGCTTGGGGGTGAGTTGGGTAATTAAATGGATTAGTTGAAGAAGTATGATCTAACTCTTTCGTGTCTATAGAACACATGCCAGGGTCTTAGAAAACAAAGATCAGATGGAGATTTAGGAAGGAGGTGGTAATAAAAAATTGAAAGCAATGCTTATCGTGAATAAATTAATTTAAAAATTGAATGTGTAATTTAACATGAAAGTTTTTGAATTAAGCAGACTAGTCTTGCCCCTTAACGTGGATAATTGAGAGCTGCTGCCTCCTACCCCATTCTTTCACCTGATTTTCAAAATAAGTGTTTAACCTTGTGACTCCCTCTTGGGCACCACTTTCTTTCCTTTCCATATAAAAAAGAAAGTTTGTATTTTAAAATAATAATTCTGGACACATTTAGGTGTCAAGCCCAAGGAATGCAAATGACACTGGGTTACCCATGTTTGGATAGAGCCTTAAGAAGATTTAAAAAAATGAGGACTTTTTTTCCATTGTGAATTAGACTAATATTTGATATTTTTTTGTTATGCTGTCTAGGCAGGCCTTTAAACCTTTAAGGATATTTTTCCTGTGTTATTTTTATGCAGAAGTATCACTCTTTACCTGTGGTAAATGTGTTCCTGAAAAATTGGTAAATAAAATCTTATTCAAATGTAGTAAAAGAACTATCTAAAGAAATCCTATAGCAAATCCTTTTGTAAACCCAAGGGACATTTTTAAATGTATCATTTAGAAGGTAGGGATTTTTGTGAGTCAGGCTTTGTCAGATGGGAATGGGAATACATCTATAGTAGACAAAGTCGTAACATAGACAAAAATCAGAGAACTTTAGCTGGAGTTGCCTCCAAATTTACTTGAGTGAGTCAAGCCCTGATTAGCAGGAATAGATCCTGAAGATCGGGACCGAGGTCTCCTTCATCTCAGTGCAGCTCTGCCGAGCTGTTGGAGGATAAAGGAAGCAAATTGCCCAGGGCATTTGTAAGGTGAACTGAACTGGGGCAAATATAGTCCGGAGTACAGGTGAGCCTCAAACGTAATGGCCTGGACGCAGATGCTAAACCACAGTAGCACAGACATCGGTCTGAAGTGCAGTCAAGAGAAGGCTCTTGGACAGAGATTCAAGGGTGATCCCACAACATAAGGGGCTGGCTGAGTAGCAAATAGGGACAGCTTCTGCAAACATCAGGTACACTAAAAAGAGAATTGATGGGGTTCTTTGATTCCTACAATCTCTAAGTGTCACCTTTTCTCCCCCAAACAGGCTCTGTCACCCAGGCTGGAGTGCAATGGTGCGATCATAGCTCACTGTAACCTCGAACTCCTGGATTCAAGCTATCCTCCTGCCTCAGCCTCCTGAGTGGCTGGGACTAGAGGGATGTGCCATCACATCTGGTTAATTTTTTAAAATTTTTTTATAGGGACAAAGTCTCACTATGTTGTTCTGTGTGGCCTTGAACTCCTGGCCTCAAGTGATCCTTCCGCTTCAGGTTCCCAAAGTGCTGGGATCACAGCCATGAGCCACCGTGCCTGGCCTAAATGTCACTTTTAGTGTGTATCTTAGTAAAGTTAGTTATCGTGTACTCTGATAGCAATATTATATTGCTAAATTTTATGAACACAATTGTATTTCACCTGTCTATTACTGCCTTTACCATCTCTTCTCAGTTTTTCCAATTGCCCTTCCTTTTCTCTACTTTTATGCTTTGCATAGTGTCACCTTCTGTCAGATATCACTGTGACATGCCTTCTGTCAGCACACTCTCTTTTGGACATGATTTGTCTTATTCCCCCTACCCCTTAAAATATACACCATTTGGAGAGAAATACCGCACATCTGCATCCATTGATGTGGACTTTCAGCGATGCCCTGATCTGGGTGCTCATTTTGGTTTTCCTGTCTTTAAAGAATAGCAAATGATATGTTTCCCATGCCTTAAAATGAATAAAGGACTTTCTTGTTCACCAGTCTATTCGTTTTCACAACTATCCCAAGAGAAGTTATTACGAATTTTGTTGTTCAGAGGAGGAAACTGCGGCTCTAGAAGATCTACGACACTGAGCGGGGGACCAACAACCCACATGTCCATTGAATGTTCTCTTAGGAAATCATTTAGGATATACTCTCGAGTGAATTTGACAAATTTCCATAGTTAGTTTGAAATAACCAGAAGGCGAGTGGGAAAACAAGCGACTAAAGGAAGAAGAAAAGCAACAGCAGCAATAGTAGCAGTAACATCTTCGACTATTAATCAGGTCCCTGGACAAATGCCTGTTGAGTGCAAGGCACTATAGAAACCGCCCTCAACCATTTCCCAGTTTTCAGTAGAAGCTCTTTTTAAAGAGTCTGACAATGTAATGAGGAGAATGGATATGCTGGATTTATTTAGACTTGTGCAGGGCAAGGACGGTTGGGTCTGGCTTGTGTGGCATTTGGCAGCTTCAAGGCTCCTGAGTTAATTAATTGTGAGGCTTGCAATTGTGCGTGCGCACACACACACAAACACATGTACAAATGGCCTTCTATTTAAAATGGTTCGATTTAGGATTTTTTGACTTTATGATGGTGCGAAAGTGATATGCAATCAGTAGAAACTATACTTCGAGCACTCATGCAACCATTCTGTTTTTCATTTTCAGTATAGTATTCAGTATATTACATGAGATTTTCAGCCTATTATAAAATAGGCTTTGCGTTAGATTATTTGCCCAACTACAGGCTAATGTAAGTGTTCTGAGTACGTTTAAGGTAGGCTAGGCTAAGCTATGGTGTTTGGTAGGTTAGGTGTATTAAATGCATTTCTAACTTAAGATATTTTTAATTTACAATGGTTTTATTGATCTGTAACCCTGTTTCTTGTAAGTCAAGGAGCCCCTGTACATAAATATGTGTATGTAAATACACAAATCTATTTAGTGAAAAGGTGGTGTCTGTTTAATTAATTATGAAAGAAATTCTCAAGAAATTATTATCTCCTGAAATTCCACCACCTTGAAACTGTTGATTTTGGCCCCAGTCAAGTTGGTTATGAAATCCCTGACGGTGTCTAGGCTAGAAGTAAATAGCTCATGGCAGCTATGTGCTCATTAGTCAACACGGATGCATATTTGAAATGTGTTGAGGGGCAGTGGGAGCTCCAGTGATTATATCTCCAGGTGCAAAATCTCTTTAGCTCCAACAGTAGTGCTGATCTTGAGCATAGTTTCAGTTCAGGCAAAACTGAGCTTCATGTCTAGGTGCCTCCTTGGGGAAACCTCATTATTGTGGCTGCTGTCACTGCTCAGCACCCACTGCCAACCATGGAGTTCCAGGCAGGATGATAACACTGTGTCTTCCTAACTTACAAAGGCTGCAATGAGAGAGCCAGTGGATGTGTACACAAAGTACACTTCAAGGATGAGGGATTCTGAAAACGAACAATCAGGTAATAAAAACATCAAGACAAAATTAGTAACTTAACTTTCAAGCATGAAGAACAGTAGCAACCTACATAGAGAAATTCCATTTGGAAGACAGATTCCAGGTTTATATCATAATTCTTTTCTTCTGATCTCTGAAAAGGAAAATCTACCTTGAGCTTCTCAATCTAGTGCCTAGAAGACTATAAGCACATAAGAATATTCACTGTTTGGTTAGAAAACAGGAACTACTAAGTTATGTTTGTCATAAGACTAGACTAGGTTGGCTCACAGACTTTCAGGAACTCGAAGACAATGAAATACTTCTACACACCTTCCTGTATGCACGGAGCAACTGAAACTCATTTTTATGGCTTGTAGGAATGTAAAATGGTATATCACTTTGAAAACTGTTTGGCAGTTTCTAATAAAAAGACATCCTATGACTAATTCATTCCACTTTTTTTTTCATTTTAAAATATTAAGGGGGTACAAATGTTTTTCTTACATGGATAGCTTTTATAATGCTTGAGTGAGGGCTATTACTGTGCCCTTCATGCGAATAGTGTGCATTGTACCTGTTAGGAAGGTTTTTACCCCTTCCCTCCTCCCCCTCCCCCTTTCCTGATTTCCAATAACTTTTACTTCCCTCCGTGCCCATGTGTACCCATCGATTACTTCCAACTTATTAGAAAGTGTATGTGGTGTTTGTTTTTCCATATCTGAGATACTTCACTTAGGATAATAGCCTCCAGTTCCATCCATAGTGCTGCAAAGGGCATTATTTCATTTCTTTTTATGGCTGAGTAGGGCTCCATGGTACATATATACCACATTTCGTTAATCTACTCATGAATTGATGGGCACCTAGGTTGATTCTACATCTTTGTGATTATGAATTGTGCCGTAATAAAGCTTGTAGTGCAGGTGTCTTTTTGATAAAATGACTTCTCTTCTTTTGGGTAGATACCCAGTAGTGGGATTGCTGGATTGAATGGTAGGTCTACTTTTATTTTTTTAAGGAATCTCCATACTGCTTTCCATAGAGATTGTACTAACTTGCAGCCCCACCAACAGTGTATAAGCATTTCTTTCTCTCTGCGTCCACACCGGCATCTATTGTATTTTGACTTTTAAATAAAAGCCATTCTGACAGGCCTAAGGTGATACACATCCATGAAAAGTCCTTTATGAAAGTAGTCACAGTGGCTTTATTCATAATAGCCCCAAACAGAAACAACACAAATGTCCATCAACAGAAGAATAGATAAACCAAAAAAAGAACTAGAAAAGAATAAACTGCTAATACATGCAAAAATCATGTTGAGCAAAAGAATCTCGACAGAAACAGTAGATGTATGGGTTCTATTTACATAAAATTCAAAAACAGCTCACACTCATCCATGATGATAGAATTCAGAGTAGTGGCTCCCTGTGGAGGTGGGAGGAATATGAGAGGGTGTGAAAGGGTCTTATTGACTCTGAGGGGACTGAAGAAACTTTATGGAGTTGGGAAAATACTCTGTATCTTGACCAGGCTGCATTGGAGTGTAATGTATGTAAAAGTTCATCAAGCTGCATAACTAAGGCTTTTTAGTTTACTATGTATAAATTATATCTCAATAGTGTACTATAAGCACAATTTTTTTTAAAAAAAACTCATAAAATATTGTAAGGGAATGGGAGGTTATAAAGGAAATTTGTACTGAGTCCTCAGAAGTGGAAGAAGTGGTGAGCACACATTAGTTTAATCTACATTGTCTTTAGTGTTTTGATTGAGGGGGAGGGAGTTTGTGCATCATTGCTAGGAAGGGCGGGAGGATAGAAATAAAGATAGTTGTTGTGGTGGTATATTGATTCAGATCTGTAACTGAGCCAGCAAGCATGTGAACTCAGTTCTGTTTCAGTACCTTAAGGGCCATCTAATTGTCATACATCAGGAGATAGCACCTTTAGCAAACACAGCCAAGGTGCCAAGATAAAAACAGAAGCTTTCAAAAAGCCTATTCCCCCATAACAGAAGTGATTTGCAAATAAGAAGTGACATGCACCCATCAACTCAGTTAACCTTCCCAAAGCGGAAGGGCAAAGGATTTGCCCTAATGTGGGTTTTCTATTTTACAATCAGGTAATAAATCATACCCAACAAATGAAAGTTTAGCTTGACATCAGTCTGAAGGTAGGAGTGGCAATTTCTAGGGTGTTAGATTTAAAATATTAAAATTACTTATATTTATAATAGAAGATATAAGAGTCATGGGGAAACAGAGTACTATTTCTTTCAATTTTACATTTAGAAAACATTCCTGATCCACAAAAACTATTGTATTTTTTGTACATTTTTTTCTCAGCAGAAAAATAATATTTTGAAAACTTAAGAGAAAATATTGCAATGTAGTGGAAATAGCAAAGATATTGGAGCCAGACAGACCCGGGTTTGAATTTTGTCCTCACCAGTGACTAGGGACTTTCAATCAGCGTAGGTCAGGTTAGTATGTACGGCTGCCAGATCTCAGCAGCTGATCACAAAGGTTTATTTCTTACTCATGTTAAGTGTCTTATTAAGTTGGCTATGGTTCTGCTTCCTGTTTTCTTTACTCCAGAATGCAAAATGAAGAAGCAAATCATCTCTTGTTGTTGAACACATTGTTGGCCTCGTGGGAAAGGGAGAAAAGAGGTCCTATCATGGACAATGTGATGTTTCTGTTCATTGGTCTAAATAAGACACATGGCCAAGCCTTAATCAATGGGTTGGAGTCATATAACCTTCATGTAGGGAGGGGCCCATTGGAAATGGTGGAGAATATTCTAAATGTAATCTACTTTAGTAATCATGTCAAAGTTGGTTCTCTAAATCTCAACCTTCTCAAACTGTAAAATAAGGCTAATACTCTCTAATTCATAGAGAAGTTTCTAGTAAATAGAAATAAATTACCTGACATTGAATACACTCTGAACAAATTTAGCTCTTTTTTTCCCTCCTTTGTAAATAGCTATGGATGAGTGCTGATGGACATTAGTGTGAATTTCAGAGAATTTAGAAACAAAATAAGTGTTTAATCTTAATAAGTTATAATTTCTAAACAACTATAATATTTGTTGGCCACCAGTTTTACTATGTGCCCTGGAAATCATTAATCTAAAAGAAATAAAAACATTGTCA
>NW_012147745.1:1514164-1516232 GCF_000956105.1 Propithecus coquereli | reverse complement strand
TGTTTGCTTTATTTATTTGTTAAGACTAGAATTCTAAAAGAATAATTAGATCAAAGAATATGTTTCTTTTTAAAATACTTGGTACATATTAAAGGTTTGTTTTTCAGAAGTTTTGCCAAAATTTTAAGGAATATTTTTGATTTCTTAGCATGTGCATAATATGGGTGTGGTGGGGTTGAGAGTAGGTCGGGATGAGGGGATAGAAGTTGTGCTGTAAACATGAATAAGACCTTGAAGAAGATGTGGCCTAGCTAGGAAAAGATGATAAACAATAAGGAGCATTGTGGAAAGAACTGAGGGCAGCCTAAAGCTGAGAGTAACTGAGGTCAAATTACTAAGTGAAACAGTAGCATTTTAAAATCCTGCCCCTGAGGAATGATGCATGGCTTTGTATTGTAGTTGGTTTGGAGGGCAAGGGACAGACTAGTCAGGGGGGTTAGGCCTGTGCGGGCCTTTCCCGAGGCTATAGAGCTCGTTCAGGACCCAGGACCTGGTCTTCTGATCCCATAGTCAGTGCACTTTGTACCACACCACAGTGCCTCTCGAGACAAGGCATGTGCATGACATTAAAGAGTAAAATTACCACACCAGGCATGACACAATTAAGGAAATACGTGACACAGACACGTGCTTCCTGAGGTAGTGGCTGTCCCCTTAGGGACCCAGAGTTAGATTAGGTAGATTTCAAAACAATTACTGAAAATGTGCTCTTTCGTAGTCCTTGTGACCTCCTACCAACTGGCCCACCAACAACTGCTGCCCCTACCTCTGACCCAAATCAACCATGTGCAGGTTCTACCAGGCTGCTGTATTCTCAAAACTGATCTTTTTCTTGGTACACTCTCTCCCCACCCTCCAACAAGTGTTGTGGATGTGCCTTCTCATGCTCACTGGACAGTGTGGCACCTAGTTACTTTTAAAAAATGAGCATTACTCTGCAACTGGCACTGGTCTACCTCCTGGAGGTAGAGCTGTGAACATAAAGGCAGGGATCTCATCACAGGGTGTTTACATTTTAGTGAGAGGAGACAGACAAAAATCAAGAAAGTAAGGAACACAATAATTTCAGAGAGTGACATATAGAGAAATAAAACAGGATGATGTGATAGTGATGCAGGATGGGCCAGACTCTTTAAAGCTATGTCTTTGAGCTGAGACTGGAACAGCTAGAAGGAACCAAACTTAGGAAGACTGGAGTAGAAGATTCAGCGCAGAAGCAACACCAAGTGCAAAGGCTCTGAATCAGAAACAAGCTTGGCATGCTTAAGAAATAGCAGGAAGGTCCGTGTGGCTGGAAGGTGGTGAGTGAGGGAGAGAAAGGTAAAAGATGATCTTAGAAACAGGGGTCAGATCCTGAAAGGTCAAGTAAGTCATAATAAGGAGCTTTGATTTTATGTGCGTTTCAGTAGGAAGATATCAGAAGGCTAAAGTGGTCACAATGAATGTGCTTGCTTGAAAACTAATAATAATGATAGTAATAATAGCAACAATTAAAAATAATGAAAAGTGGTTTGAGTCTTCTCTCCCCAGCCCTCATCCTCCTCCAAGTGAGATGAGGAGGTCAAAGAACGAGAGCACCAGAGGAGATGATAGTATCCAAGGAGGTGAAACTTGTACAGAGTCTGGAAGTACTGGCAGAGTCTGGCCAGGTGGCCAGCAAGGGCCTAGTTGTACCAGTCACCAAAAGAGGGAACCTGGAGAAGGAGCAGGCTCCTGGGATAGGATGATGGAGACGCTGACTCATCTTTGGACATTTTAGGAATGAGCTGTCTATTGGAACATCCAAATAAATTTTCAGCAGACCTTTAGTAGAAAGGTCTGAAACTATGATGAAAAACGTGAGATAGAACTGTAGATTTGGGAGTCCCTTTAAACATACTTGGTGCTCAGCATATACTTTTTGCACATTTTAGAGTAAATGTGGTGAAAAAATATTTAGCAGCAGATTTATTGGAAAAGTAAAATTTCCATGAGGTAGTATTTTAGAAGATATTTGTCATGTGGACTATAGTAACCAACAGAATACGTAGTGGCCACTACAGCTTGGGAAGCCCTCTTCCTTACCAAG
>NW_012147745.1:1501752-1513073 GCF_000956105.1 Propithecus coquereli | reverse complement strand
GAACCTGAGAAATGTCAAGAAAAGAGGAAGAAGGAAATCAATGAGGCCAGAAATAGGATGAACAGAGAGATAGAAGGAAAATAAGAAGGGGCAGGTTTCTAGAAGCCAGGGGAGAGATGGAACCTGGAAAATAGTTGATAGAGTTAGATACTGAAATCAGGAAAGGCAAGGACTGAAATGTCCTCTGGATGTCATTGGTACCATTTATCTGAGTCATTCTAGTGGAGTGGGGGTTCTAAAATTGATTTGTAGTGAGATAAGATAAGTATGGAATCGAAGAAGTTGTAGATAGTGATTATAGCCTACTCTCTCATGTAGCGTGTAAATGGATATGAATACAGGGCTGTAGCTGAGTGGGAGTTAAGGGAGGGATTTGCTCCTTCTCTCTTTTAAAATATGGACATCCTTGAGCATGTTCAGAAGCTAAGAGAAAAAAGTTGGTAGAAAGTGAGAAGTTGAAAATATAGAAATCAAAAGGAAAATCAGCAAGGTCCTTGAGGGAGAAAAGAGGATTATATATAACATGATTAGCTTTAGCGAGAAGATAAAATTATTCATCTATTGGGATTTAAGAAAAGTGATAATATAGGAAAACATACATTTATTGAGAGAAGAGAGGTATGATTTTACAAGGGATGAGCCTGAATAGCCTTTATTTTTCTGTGAATTGGAAGGTAAATCTCTGTTGTGAGTGAGAGGAATGAATACTGGAGGGATTGGTAAGTTGAGGAGAGGGAAAATGTTTTGAGAAGATTGCAGCATAGGGTACAAGCTTCCATTGGCTGGGGTCAAGTGGAAGGAGGCAGTGCAGCATTGAAGACCCAGTTGTGATGGTAGACCATGGTGCTAATGTTCAGGTGACCAGAAATCTGGATATAGTAGTGCAGGTGATTAGTGTTTGGATGTATTGAGGGGTGGAATTTTGTTGGGTGGTTGATTTTGAACAATAAGAGAACAGATAATATCAACAATATTGTCATGTAAGGAATGGATCACGTGATGTAGGTTGGATAGAGAAGAAAACAAAGAGAAGTAACGTAACTGAGAGAAAATGAAATGCTTAAAGAAGTGGCAAAAAGGATGAAGCAGAACATTTGTGGTGGGCAGAAAAGGATGAGAGCTGGGAACATTGAGAAGATTGTGGTCAGACAGTGAGATGTTGAAGTTAAAAAGTTGTAGGGTAGTGTCTTAGCCTGTTTGGGCTGCCATAACAGAATACCATGGACTATAGGACTTAAACAACAGAAATTTATTTTCTCATAGTTCTGAAGGTTGGGAAGTCCAAGATCAAGGTGCTGGCTGATGTGGTTTCTGGTGAGGGCTCTCTTCCTGGCTTGCCGATGGTCACCTTCTCACTCTGTCCTCCCATGGTAGAGAGAAAAAGGAAGAGGAAAAGAGAGAGAAAAGAGAAATAGAAAGAGAGAGAGCACACACTGATATCTCTTTTTCTTCTTATAAGGACGCTAGCCATATCAGATTAGGACCCCACCCTTATAACCTCATTTAACCTTTATTACCTTCTCATGGACCCCTATCTCCAAAACGGTCGCATTGGAGGTTAGGGATTCAACATATAAATTTGGTGGTGGTGGGGGAACGAACATTCAGTCTATAACATTTCACCCCTAGCCCCCCCAAATTCATGTCCTTCTTACATGCAAATACATTCATTCCATATAATAGCTGCAAAAGTCTTAAAGCATTCCAGCATACACTCTAAAATGTAAAGTGAAAAGTCTCATCTAAACATCATTGTAGGAAAACAACCTGTAGTGAAACTGCTGCCATGACCTAAATTTAACTCCTGCATTCCAAGGTGTGCTGCAGCAAGGTCTTTAAACAATGCCAGTAGCATGGATAACCCCTCTTAAAGATGCTTATCTAATCTCCCCAGTGATCAAGAGTTTCACAAGAATTCTGAGACATGACCAGCCGTTCATGTTTTACCTAAAAAGCTTGCTATTTAAAGGATATTTTCTGAAAGGCGGGTGTGGGGATCCACCATCTGTGGCTACTCACGATGTCATTTTTGTTTGTAAATCTCTATTAAATGTTTCTTCCTGAGAAATTGAATTTGGCAGCTTGTTCCTTTGGCCCCTCGGCTCCCTCAACATTTGGCGATAGGTTTGCATATACCTGCTCACCGCAGAAGAATCATCTTAATCAAATATTGGTGAGACTTGAGATACAATTCATCCTGAGGCAAAATTCCTCTCCAGCTGCGAACCTGTGAAACCAAACAACTTCTGTGCTTCCAAAACACAGTGGTGGCACAGGCATAGGATAGATACTCCCATTCCAAAAAGAGAGAAATAGGAAAGAAGGAAGGGGTGATGGGTACAGGGCAAGGTCAAAACCTCGCAAGGCAATTTCCAACAGATCTTAAGCCTCCAGAACAATCTTCATGGGCTCCATGCCCTGCCTTCCAGGCCCACCCACCACTGGGTATTATCACCGTCCAGGCTCTGCAGAGTGGCCCCGCCCCTTTGGCCCAGTGGGGTGCTCCCACCTACAATACTCTCAATGCTGAACTGTGAGCAGGGCGAACATATTTCCGCAACACAGCCTTTCTCCTCTCGTAATTAGTGAACTCATGAATCATCTTTGGAAACTACCTGGAACCCTGACGTCCTCCAGGGCCCAACTTTTCTGTGAAGCAACTTCCACCTGTCTCCTCTGCCTTTCCCTCCTCTCCCCAGATTTGCCACCTTCCCCAGCTAAGTCTCTTAATATTTCCCAGTGGAATCTCATCCTCTTGCAGAACAAGCTTTATCCAAGCTGACCCGCAGGATCTCTTAGCAGCTCCTGCTCCTGTGCATTGTCATGATCAGTTTCTGGTCACAAGGTCCTCACCTTCCTCATATCGCCCAAGGAAGAGATTGCAACAGTGAGACCTTCAAGACACTCCCCCCTCCTAAGGTGACTCAGACTGTTTCACAGAGAAAACTGGTGACGCAGGAGGAAGGCCTTCAACTTCCTGTCCCTCACCCCGAAATGCATGTGCATATGTGTCCGCCCAGTGCTTTTCCCTTCCCTCTCAGGAGAGGGGGCGCCCTTCCCTCTGTTTGAGGCCAAATCCTTTTCCTAGATCTTCTTAGCCCACTCTGTTCTGTCTTCTCAGAAATCCCACTTCTATTATTTCCTCTCCTTTGTATTTTCTCAATCTTTATTTCAATGCCTCTTTCCTCTCAGCAGATGAACAACATCTGTCTTAAAACAATAAAATAAGACCAGCTTGGCAGAGCCGCCTTCTCCCCTGTTGGCATTGATTCTCTCTCTTCCCTCTCATGGTCGACTTCGCTGCCCACATCCTCTGCCTTCCATCCCCAAGTAATTCCCGATTCATTATTCGGGACCCTCGTCTGGCTGCTGCCCACATGATCTTTAGACTTTCTTTTACTGAAGTCACTAATGAAGTCCTTGTTGCTATTTTTAGTGAACACTGTTCAGTTGCGACTTCTCCCTCAAACTGTCCCAATTTATTCTCCTCTGTGGGTGGTTTTCCTCTATCCTCCCTTAAAGGTTGTCTTTGTTCAGAGTTCTGTTCTCAGCTACCTCCTTTCTCACTAGACACCTTTCCAGACTGATCATATTCTCTCTCATATTAATATCTTCAAATGCCACCAGTGTGTGGAAGATTCCTAAATGGGCATCTCCAGCCCGCAGCTTTTTTCTCAGTCCAGACTCACACCCCCGCCCAATGGACACCTCTCTGGGGGTTCCATGAACATCTCAAACTTAGTACGAAAAAAACTGAACTCAGCATCTTCCCTGTCTCCACGCCCCTCATGTCTTTCCTTCTTCCTGCCATATTTAGGGAAGATGCCATCCTCTAGGTATTAATAGTTATCTCCAACTGGAAACCTGCCAGTCAATCATGATTTCTGCCTCCCTTGCAAACTCTACCTCAAATTGGTTACCTCAAATCTCAAACTTCTCTCTCCTCTATTCCTTGGACACTCCTCTTTGCAGGCCCTTGCCATGTCTCTCTAGGATAGAGATAGTCTTCTACCCCTTTTCCTCAACTTCAAATCTCCTAACCTTAATTCACCCCCACACTGAATGCTGAAAGGAAATTTCTAAAACACTGTCTGACTGTACCCTCAGCTTCCAGGCAACATGTGGAAAGCCTTTCCCAAGCAAACATACTCCTCCTTATCTGGCCCAGCCTCATTCCTTCCCACACTCTTCTCCTCTCGTGCGTTTTCCTCTTTTTTCCCTTTCCTCATATTTACTTTTCCTCAGATCATTCGGAGTTGCTCACCCCACACTGGTCATGCTTGTCTTTGCATTTGCAGCAAGTCTTTGCTGTGCACACATGGTCTCTCTCCCCTCCTCTTGGTGTCCCTCTCAATGCCTCCACTGCCATGAGCGATGGAGCTAGCTGCCCTCCCGACCTCCTAGCACTTGCAACTCCTGTAGCTTCTGTCACACACACAGGATTTCTTACATTTCCTTCTCCTTCACTAGGAGGGAGACCCTGGAGGTAGAGCCTGAGTCTGATCTGTTTCTGTGTCTCCAGAACTAGGATGAGGGTAGTGTTAGGCACCAAGGAGGTGCTGTACGAATATGGAAAGGAGCTGCCCATCCACTGTGGGTCCTGGCAGGGGATACATTTAGCCAGGAGGGGCCTCCAGGTGCTTCTGAGTCCCCATCTGATTTGCAGGGTTGTGACAACTACACAGTCTCAGTAGAATGACTTAGAAACTATGGTAGTGCAGACGTTGGTTTACATAGAAGAAACTAACAATCTCTCCAGCACCAAGTCCTCAGCACATAGTAGAGGCTAAATAAATATTTGATAAAATTAATGAATGGACAAATTAGTGACTTGAAATATTGATTCTATTTTATAACAGCTCTGGCAAAGAGTGTGCCCTATTAAAAAAATGAAAGACCTTCCTTATGCTGGAGTGCAAAGGAGGAATATATTTCTCCAAGTTTTTTTTCTTATAGCAAAGTTAGAATTTATTTGATGTTTGGAAATTATTCCCATTGTACCTGAACCAATCATTAGGTTAAACTCTTCTCAGGGCATTTCTCACATTAATCCTAATGGTTTTGTTTTGTGTGTGTGTGTGTGTGCCTGTTTTTTGTTTTTTTACATTTGTGGAAAGAAAATATTATATTTACTTCTCACTTCAGCTTTCTCAGAACTCCCTTCTTGCAGCACTCAGGAACATGCATCATGCTGAAGTCAACTATTTCCTGACCAACCCAGAGCACATGTTCACGAAAACAAGAAGAAATTCAGAATGACAAAGCTATTTAAGGTAAACACGCCTGCAGTTGAGATTTCATTTCCTCAGAACCCAGGCTTTTTGCATGGCTAATTTGATCCCATTTCAATGAATGAACTTTTAAAAATTAAAATATGGGCTGAAGTAATCTAAGAGAAATGTTTTGAGAAAAATCAAGACTAAGCTGATTACTGATTCAAAATTTTAAGAACGTGATCAAATATAATATAGCAAAAGGGGGCAGATGTACTAGATATAATCAATATTGAGTTATTCACCATCATCACATTTTTCAACATTCTGGAGATGTATTTTAAAAAATCAATGACTGAAGGTACATTAAGGATGCTTTTCAATCTTATTGTGACTTGGGTGTTATGTGAAAATTGCAAAGTTATGACTAGTTCTCTGAAACTGACAGAGTAAAGATGATATTTCTTGTATATATTATGAAAACCATCATGCTTGTCAAATGAAATACATCTCCTCTGCATAAAACACTCAAATATATTAGTGATTGTGGTGTTTTTGGCCCTCCTTTATTTTTGTGTCAAACAACATATACTATGTTTTGTAGATACATATTCTCAAACCAAGATCTCTCTTGGCATGTATATATATAAAATTTTGATTGTTTTTAAAAAATATTGATCAAAATAAAACTGCCACATCATCCAAGACTAGAGAGTAGGAGTAAGTAAAGACAAGAGGAATTCTAAAAATACAAATTTGTGAGTCCAATTTAATGCCATAGGGGTGGGCCCAGGAACCTGTATATTTTATGAGATTTCTAGGTAAAACTGAAGCATAATCAGGCTTGGGAAGTGCTAGTAAGTACCCAGTTCTCTGCCTGGAATTAATTTCAATATTTGCCAGAATGCTCTACAGTGCTAGGTGTGAGTGCTAAACAATGTCCCTGGCTGGTGGCAAGGGAGAAGGGAGCAGGTGTTTCCCTCTCTCTCCCTCATCTGATGATAAATATGTCTTCAGTAGGTAGACATTAGCTGGCTGTAACACCTAGTTTGCCCCACTTGGAAATGTCAGCTGGCAGCTGGTGGGAAACATGGAAATTCTTTTAATGCAATTTATCATTTTAGAGTTGAGGAAACATTTAGAGAGATATTAAGTTATTTGGCAAGGTCACACAGATAGTTCTGGTAAGATCTGGAAATAGGACTCGGGTCTCCTGAGACCTCATCTAGTGCTTTTCTCATTTTTTAAAAAAGCTTTTTGCAATCAGAGTTCACCCTAATTTTCCAGCCTCATTTCCTATCACTTTACTCAAATACATTGTTAAATTTTCCTCAAAAATTCTAGGCATTTCATAATAGAGTAGACATCAGTTTTGATGCCTGCCCAGAACCCCTTCTTTCTTCTGGTAAAAGCTTTTGGCTTTTCCTTGTGAAGCCACTTATCTTTCATTTTCACATGGTTTGGGGGGTGTTCACTGCATTCCCTGGCCCGAGAAACAGGGCATGACCCAAACAAGGATGTGTGAAGACTGAGTGACTGGTTCAGGGAGGGCCTCACCCAGCCCGTAAGTGTCCATCAAATCACTTTGTTGGAACCATTGGGAAAGAGCCACTTTCTCCACTGTGGTCCTCGTGGGCAGGAGGCAATCTCTTGCTTCTGGTGGCCACATTTGGCAGCCATTAGGGAGACTTTGTCTGAGAATAAAGCCATCACAGAAGAAGAAATCATGTAGAGAAGAGACCGATTTCTGGTACGACAACTATATATCTGGATCCAGTTATGCCATTGCCAGAAGTATTCCTGGACTTTCCAGTTAATGCAGTCAATAAATTGACTTTTGGCTTACGCCAGTTTGATTGGGGTTTGGTTATTTGCACATGAAAGAGATCTTTGGTAAAATACCTGGTTCTGTCATTTTGCAGCCACTCTACCATGGTGCTATAACACCAGTGCTCCATTTTTCCTTATGTAAATCTGTCTGGTAAAAGACTTGAAAGAGTTACCAGAGTTACTCATGCAAATCAATTACCTGGTTATGAATAGACCTTCTCTGATGGCCATTAGTTAGGTTAAGCATGTGGAAAATTGTTTTATAATTGCTAAAACACTGGCCTAGGCCCATGAAATGTCACTGAACAAACAAACATTTTTGTTTTTGTAGAGTTAAACTTTTAAAAAATAAAACATGAAAGGCTAAGCATTTAAATTATTCTGTGGGTTAGAAGGAGTTAAATGCTACCTTAAACAAAATAAAACAAAACAAAACAGGCAGCCCCCAGCCTCCATCACAGTCCCCACAGCCTTAGCCTCAGTGAACCGAGGGTCTAAGCCCACTTCAGAGGACCCAGGTCTATATCCTCAATAGTATACCCCAGACCCAATCTCTAGGGCTGCCTCTGTGGACTCAGGATCCCGGCTGGCACCTGTGGACCCACAATCCAAGCCTTCCCCTGTGGACTCAGGCTCCAGGCCCACCTTGGCACCAGGCTTGTTCTGTGGACTCAGGCTGCAGCCCTGTCCCTATGGAGTTAAGCATCAGGCCCATCCCAGTGCCAAGCCAGCCCTGTGGAATCAGGCTCAAGGCTCACCCCAGCACCAGGTCAGCCCTCAGGGATGCAGGCTCCAGGTCCACCCCATAGACTCAGGCTCCTAACTGGCCCCCATAGCCCCAATCAAAAGGTCCATGACAGTGGATCCTGTACCAGGCCAGCCCCCATGTATGCAAGATCCAGGCCCAACTCTGTAGAACCATACTCCAGCTGACTCCTATAAACTGAGGTACCAGCTCTACCCACCTACTGACCCAGGAACCAGGTAAGCCTGCCTGAGGACTCCAGTAGCAAGACCTCCCTCAGACCCTGCCAGATGGCCAACCCTGAATTTCTGGGCCAGCTGACTGGTAAGGGGCTTTCCCTGCAGAAGCCAGACTGTGAAGACTGGAACAGATGACTACTTCATATGCACAGATACCAACACATGGCCACAAAGATCATGAATGATCAGAGAAACAGGACACTACCAAAGAAACAAAATATAGCATTAGTAAGTGACCCTAAAGAAATGAAGATTTACAAACTGCTTGAAAAAGAATAAAAGAGTTCAAAACAACCATCTTAAAGAGGCTCACTGAGTCTGGGAGGCCAAGATAGGAAGATCCCTTGAGGTCAGGAGTTTGAGACCAGCCTGAGCAAGAACGAGACCCCATGTTTAAAAAAGAAAAAAAAAAAAGAAGTAGCTCAGTGAGCTACAAGAGACATGGACAACTAAATGAAATCTGGAAAATAATACAAGAACAAACTGAGAAACTTAACGAAGAGAAAGAAACCATAAAAAAGAACCAAACAGAAATTCTAGAGTTAAAGAACATAATGACCAAACTGAAAAATTCTATAGAAAACTTCCACAGCAGACTCAATTAAGCAGGAGAAAGAATTAGTGAGCTCAAAGACAGGTTTTCTCTCTACGCAGAGAAACAAGAAGAAAAAAGAATGAAAAAGAGTGAAGAAAGCCTACTGGAATTATGGGACACCATCAAGCAAACCAATATATGCACCATAGGATTTCCAAAAGGAGCAGAAAAAGAGGCAAAAATTTATCTAAAGAAATAATGACAGAAAACTGCCTAAATTTGGAGAAGGGAATGAATATTGAGGTCGAAGAAGTACAAAAACCCCCAAATAGATTAGATATAGTAATCCAAACAGTATAGTACTGGTATAAAAACAGTATGGAACAGAATATAGAGCCTAGAAATAAATCCAAGTGTTAATATTATTAAAGTTGTATTTTTATGAGATTATCTTTTCATAAATGTGAAAGTCTGATTTTTAAAAATTTTCTTAAGGTAGAATTTAACCTGTTTAGTATTAAGCTTTTATCTTTTTGTTGGTATATTGATGTATATATATGTAGGCAGTAGCTAATAAAATAATAAAGCACAGGCTAATTTCTTAAAACAATAACAGAGTCATCATAGTACAGGAAGTTGGAGATTCTGGAGGTGAGGGGGGCTTAAAACAGGTCTAATTAGTAAAGTAACTAATTTGAGCAAAGACTTAGTGGTGAGGGAGTTAAGCAGGTGGCCACCTAGGGAAAGAGTACTTTAGGCTTTCAGAGCAACCAGTGCTGAGGGAAAAAGGGATTGTGCCTGTATTCCAGGAACAGCAAGGAAACCAGTGTAGCTATGCTAGAGCTAACAATGGAGCGAGTCAGAAAGAAAAGATTACAGAGGTCAGATCATACATCATTTATAGCCAACTGTGAGCACATTGGCTCAGTACACATTTACTCAGTAAAATGGAGAACAAGTGAGGGTTATTTTATTTTATTTTATTTTAGCAGAAGAGGGATATAATCTGGTTTGCATTTTTTAAAAAATGTGTTTGAGTGCAGTGTTGGAAATAGACTAAGGGTGGAAACAGGGACACCCAATAGGAAGCTGTGACAGATAATGTCCATGGGTGCTCTGCTCCACATTCCCTTTTCTAAACTGTCCTCTGTATCAAGGGACTGGAAGCTTGCAAACTGCTATTCCCAGATGCTCTTGCCTGCTGGTTTCCAGACAGGATCTGCCATTGGAAAGCACGGTGAAATAATAAAGATTAAAGGAACAGAGAAATCATTTTTTCTGCTTCTGGTGGGGCCTCCAGTTGTGCTGGCAGTAGGTAGGAAAAGGGTAATTGACCATCTAGAGAATAGAAAAACCATCATCTGATATGGAGATAAGTGCAAATGGAGTATGTTTGGGCCAGAAGGGGGTTGTGAGTCGGAGGAAGGCAGGAATTTTTTTAATTTTGGATGTATTAAGTTTGAGATGACTATTGGGTATCCAAATGGGGATGTCAATAAGTAGTTGGACAGTCTGGAATTCAGGAATGAGGTCTAGGCTGTAGATAAAAATTTGGAAGTTAGTGATATAATTTAAAGCCATGCGATAGAGTGAAGTCATTAGAGAATAGAAAAGGGAACACCACTGGAATCCTGAGGCTCTGACATTCAAAGCTTAGGAAGAAGAGAAACAAGCAAGAGTTTGAGAAAGAGTGAACAATGAGGTAAGAGGAAGAAGATCAAAAAGAGGCAATGACTAACTTTGTCAAATTGGCAGATGGGTCAAATAATATGAGAATTGACATCTGGATTTAGCAATGGAGGTTACTGGTGACCTTTACAAAAGTAAGTTTTATAGAGTGTGGGGGTGAAAATATTGGCACCAGTTTATCAATTCACCAATTCATTAAAAAATATTTACTGAGCATCTGATTTGTGCCACACACTGGGGATTTGAGGTGAAAGAGAAAGACATTGCCCTTATTCTCTTGGAATCGACACAGTATTTTACTATAATAATAGTCTATGATTTCATGGAAGGATGAACTTCAAAATAGACAGTTATTATGTGTGTGCACACACTTGAAGGAATAAAGAGACCAAGAAAGACATAGGCTAAAGAAAGGTCCATAGGATACACTAGAAAAGGCACTGCCTCTATGAGCTAGGACTGGTTAAATGCTATTTCTCTTATGAGTTGAAGCATCTAGCATCTTTAAAAAGGGATTATTGATTATCTCTGTGTTTTTATTTGGGAAAGTATTTGACCAGGTGCCATAATTTGATTGTAATCTGAGTTTATCTCTGTAGTGCTTAGATAGTTTGATTGCTGGTTTGATCAGACGCCTAAAATATGAATCGTTAGAAAAATAGCATGTTGCATTCTTGTAGGCAGAATAGTTTCCACGGATTCTCTCTCCTGAATACAAGTGGTTATTCATGACTCTCCAGGGACTAGGACTTGCAAAACAGCATTTTGTTCATCTAAATATTGTTCGATAGAAATCATGTAAAACAATATCTGAAACCCTAATATTTTCTTGGATAAGTATTGGCTTGAAGTCCTGTGCAAATTAAAACATTTGAAAATGAAACAGAATTTAAGTGGTAGATACTCTAATATGTGTTTCATTACAACCTGGTCCCTAAGTATTAGTCTCGTATAATTCTCAATAGCAAAGTAAGTAATCTCTAAAAGATAATAAAAAGTTAGTGGACTTTGAAGTTATTTCTATATAAATAAGAGAGATCTTTTATAAAGTACAGAGAAACTTTACTTTC
>NW_012147745.1:1491389-1499107 GCF_000956105.1 Propithecus coquereli | reverse complement strand
TTATTTATTTTTTTGAGATAGAGTCTCACTCTGTCTCTCAGGATAGAGTGCAGTGGCATCATTATAGCTCTCTTCAACCTCAAACTCCTAGGCTCATGTGATCCTCCTGCCTCAGCCTCCTGAGTAGCTGGGACCACAGGTGCGGCACCACGCTCAGTTAATTTTGCTATTTTCTTAGTTGAGACGGGGTCTCATTCTTGCTCAGGCTGGTCTCAAGCTCCTGAGCTCAAGATAGCCTCCCACCTCAGTCTCCCGTAGTGCTAGGATTATAGGCATGAGCCATCACGCCCGGCCTAAACTCATGTTTAAATTTAACCATTGCTCTCTGTTCTCATGTCCACCCACTTAGTCGAGGACCAAAGCATATCAGATCCTGGACAGAGTCCACCATCTTCTATTTGGTCTAACTGACTTGATCATAAACAAATTCTATTTGTTCTTCCATGTCAAGATCAGAGGAATTACTCTAAAAACTGCTTTTAGAATTTTACTTTCTTCCTTAAGAACCCCTAATGTGGCTGGGTGTGATATTTCACACCAGTAATCCTAGTGCTTTAGGAGCCCGAGGCAGGAAGATCACTCAAGGCCAAGAGTTTAAGACCAGCATGAGCAACATAGTGAGAACCCCCCAATCTCCACAAAAAATAAAAAAAATTAGCCGGGCATGGTGGCACGTGCCTGTAGTCCCAACTACTCAGGAGGTTGAGGCAGGACGATCATTTGAACCCAGGAGTTGGAGGCTTCAGTGAGCTATGATTGTGCCACTGCACTCTAGCCTGGGCGACAGAGCAAGACCCTATCTCATAAAAATAAAAAAATAAAAAAACCCATAATGCTTGGTTCCCATTTGCCTTTTCCTCAGAGTCCACATTGGCCTCCTTGCCAGACATTCCATGATATGATCCTAATGAAATATGGTCTGAGGTAGCAGTTAGGAACACAGGCCTTGGTATTCTACAGACCTAGCTTTAAATTCTAGTTTCATGACTTAAAAGCTCTGTGTATGGCCATTTTAAGTCTCAATATATTATCTGTAAGATGATGGTAATGCCCCCTTGATAAGGCTTTCAACGCATGTAACGTGGAATGACATCTGTAAGATGCTTAGACAAGTGCACAGCCCTCGGTCGACCCTCAATTCACGCACTTACTGTCACCTTGCCGCCAGCACTCTCTCTGCGCCCACCCTCTGCACTAGATTCCTCGCTCTCCCGGGGCAGCACTCTCCCTGTTCTTTCCTCGGCACTTCTAACGTCATTCACTCTTAAATCTTACTTGAAGTCTTACCTTCCCCACACGGTCTTCTCTGAGTTCCCCTCATTTTTCTAATGCTTGATGTTTCCACTTATTGCCTTTACCTGCACGTTAAGCGAATACCTGGAGGGGCAGGGGTCATCCTTGTACTTCTTTTCTGCTCTCTTCAACACCTGCGGCATTTTGGTCACATATCATCTGCTCGACATCTATTCATAGAATTATTAAAAAGACGGATTTGCAAATGTTATAAAATAATAAACTCTTCAAATTTGCTATTTTAAGAACAATTTTGGAACACCTGTCCCCAGGTAGCCTTGATGTTTTCATGGCCTCGCTTTGCCCCTTCCTTACACTATTTCCCACATGACATGGCTAACCTGAGAGCAATTCATCACGTGATGGCGAAACAGATAAACCAAGAGAGGAGGTTGAGTGTTAAAGGGAGAAAAGGTCAAAGGGGAGAAGAAATGATGTAAAATTGAAGAAGAAATGCAGGTAAGGGAAAGGACACTAAGACTTACTGAGTACATATCAGGGATTATGCTGAATCCTTAATATTAGCATCAATCACAGTCATAAGCCTGAACAACAGGTATTATTATTATTGTATCAACAAACCTTCTATAAATGAAATGTGACACACATATGAAAGGGTGCAGTAAATATAAAAGTTTATGTGGTGAAGGAACACTTGTTGAGCCACCATGGACCCAGGCACACAGTGCTCCCAGGAGCCTTAGAGACTCTCTTGATCCCATTTCAAGGCCTGAAGTTCCCTGGAGCACCCAGAGCTCTGCAGATCTGTGGGAGAGCTGGGTAACTTCCAGGTCTCCTTGCCCAGAGGCTGTGGTGTTCTAGGTTAGACTGCATGATATCGACTGAATGGTATCCCCCCAGATTCATAAGTTGAAGCCCTAACCTGCAATGAGACTGTATTTGGAGTAAGGAGGGAGTTAAGGTTAAAAAAGGTCATAAACGTGAGACACGAACACAGTAGGATTAGTGTCTTTATAAAAAGAGATTCCAAGGAGTTTTCTGTCTCTCTCTACCCTGTGAGGACACAGTAAGAAGACAGCAGTCTACAGGCAGGAAGATGGCCCTCACCAGGAACCAAACCCTGCCAGAACATTGACCTTAGACTTTTCAGCCTCCATAGCTAGGCCAAATAAATTTCTGTTGTTGAAGCCATCCAATCTATGGTACTGAGGGTGGTTTGTCAGAGTCCCCGGGTTTGGTAGAGCCTGGACTTTACTTTCCACTTTCTAAAACTGCCAAAAGCTCAGCTCAGTTTTGCCACAATTTCATTTTTTCTAAATCAGCAGATAACTTCAGAGCAAAAGCAGCTTTGAGTTCTGGCCTTACTTCTCTGGGGTCTCATCTTCTAGATTTTCACCCAATTATTCCTCAGTATCTTATTTCTTTGCTCTTTTAAGAAGAAATTATCATTATTTTAAATATTTTATCCAGCTGTTTTGCTTTTTCTCTGTAAGAATGTGGGTCTGATTTACTTGGGTTGTAATTGTTAGAAGGAAATTTGTCATTGCATTCTGCAGTTGCAGAAATTGAAGTTCCAAGAGGAATATCCACCCAGAATTTGAATCCAATTTGGTATTATTCTCAATTTTTTTCTCATTATGCTTTGTTATACAGACAGACAAATGAAAATGGTGAAATTTGGCTATAAGGTTAATGTATTGAATAAAAATGATAGGAATTATTTTTTTATTTGCCTTCTTAGGTATCTGCCCTTTCCTCATTTTTAGCCTTGGTTAACAACACTCCCTCCTCTTACAACATTAGCTAGTAAAGAGATAAAAGGAAGACGATTAATGAAGGTTGCTGACTCCACACACTGCGAATCAAAGAAAACTGTATTTTTTTAAAAAATCATACACCCAGGTGGTAAATTATGGAATTTATCTCCAAAGGAGCACTTAACCGATGTGGTATCATTAATTCTCACAACACAATCTTGATGTCTCTATTTCATAATGGTTGCAATTTACCAGTGGGAAGTAAATAACTTGACTTGAATCTTGATTTCAAAAACTCTTCTTTTTGGATCCTCTGACTGTTATGCGTTTATCTGGGCTGCCTCTCTGTATTGAAAACTTTGTAATTTATCTAGCATATTAGTTTGCTGGAACTGCCATAACAAAATATCATAGACTAGGTGGCTTAAAAAACATACATTTATTTTCTCACAATTCTGGAGGCTAGAAGTCCAAGATCAAGGTTTGGCAGTTGGGTTTTTCCTGAGGCCTCTCTCCTTGGTTTGACGATGGCCACTTTCTGACTAAGTCTTCACATGGTCATTCTTCTGTCTGTGTTGTCTGTGTCCTAATCTGCTCTTTTTTTTTTTTGTTTTGAGACACAGCCTTGCTCTGTCACCTGAGCTAGAGTGCTGTGACATCAGCCTAGCTCACAGCAACCTCAAATTCCTGGGCTCAAGCAATCCTCACTCCTCAGCCTCCGGAGTAGCTGGGACTACAGGCATTTACCACCATTCCTGGCTAATTTTTTCTATTTTTAGTAGACATGGGGTCTCGCTCTTGCTCAGGCTGGTCTTGAGCTCCTGAGCTCAAGCAATCCTCCTGCCTTGGCCTCCCAGAGTGCTTGCTAATCTCTTCTTTTTATAAGGATCAGTCATATTGGATTATGGCCCGCCCTAATGATCCTCTTTTAACTTACTCCTTTCAAGACCCTAGCTCCAAATACAATTAAATTCTCAGGCACTGGGGGTTAGGGCTTAAACATGAATTTTTTGAGGGGGCTACAATTCAACTCATAACATGTAGTGTAATATTCAAAAGTAAAACTTTGTGTGAACACTTTATAAGACCTCAGGTAAAGGGATGGTAAAGGGATGGTGTTAAAGGAATGCTTTAAAAGTGTTAGGGTCGTGGTTAAAGGGTAGGAGTAGAAATTGCTCCTGGTCTGGTACAAAATGAAGTATAGGAATGGAGGCAACTCAGGCCAACACCACAAAATTATCTTTTGGTAATACAGATAATTGTGATAGGGCTATTCTGCTTCATTTACGTGGACAATTATTCTAATTGTATGTTATCACTTTTCAGTAATAAATAAGTGGCTAAATTGAAGTTGTGTTATATGCTTGTGTGTACTCTGCTTTGAAACTGAAGGATTAGATATTTTAATATTATTTCTCATAACTATATTAAGGAGAATAGGTGCTCAATCAAAGATGGATGGAGTTTACCCAAGACCAGACAGTTTTTCACATTCCTAAAAAGGGTCAATGAAAATATTTTTCTCATAGCTTAAAAGCCACACATCCTTTTGTTCAAAGCTTGCTTACGTGCTCGGTATCTACACAGCAGACACTATGCATACTACAATTGGACTTTTATCCCTGAGCCCCCTGAAATTTTGACAGCAAAGTTCACATATGCAAAGCATGCAGAAGCAGGAAGTTCAAATTGCCTTTTTGCCCCATCCTGGCAATTGCAGACTAAATTTTTCGTTAGGAAAACTGAGAAAATCACAGTGGTGCAGCATGTTAATTTCATCATGCTTATGCAGCAAGAAAAAAATGACTGCTAGTCTAGGTGAGGGCAACTCTAACAAAGTCATCTGAGAGTTAATACAAGGTAAAAAAAAAACAAAACTAGGATATCATGAAACATATCGACCAAGCATTTTCTACAGCCAGAGTCCAAGAGAGTTGTACACCCTTCAGAATTGGAGGGAAGATGAATCGTGCCAGAGCAAGGCCCGGTGGTTCAAAGGGGAGAAAGAGCAGATCACGGTGTTTCACGGCTGCACGCCATTTTACTGGGCAATCGCTCCTTTCGTTTCTGTGGTCAGGGCCATGAGATGTTTCAATTTCTCAGGGATGTCTATGTTGCTACAGGACATTTCAGAGTTCAGATAAAGAACCTTCCAATGACTACCTAAAGAACCATATTCAGGGAAAAGACCATTTCGTGCCAAAACAAGGCTTTGGAAATTTTTCAACCACTTTCAGTTGGCTTCCTGCAAGTCAACACGGGAAAGGTGTGGCTCCAGGGGTGTCTGGTGTCAGGAAGAGTAAATGAAACTCTAAGGTAGACATGGTCCCTCCAGCATGAATTTTAGTAACATTCATTGAAATTTAACCAATCATCTGCTCTTTGAAAAGAAAGTGGTTACAGGGGAGAATTAGAAATTTACATAAAGACTTTAAAGGAATTTGTTGTTTGAGGTGGGGACAGAATAAAGTATTGTCCCCTACCATTGAGGCAATGTGAGGGAACTGAGAAAGATGGTTAGCTCTACATTCCCAGGGCCAGCTGCCCCACATCTCACCTGTAGAAGCACTCTTAGCCTTGTCGGGCTTTTATGAGACTCATCTTAAGGAAGTAAATAGTCTTTGTGGGATTACTTTTTTGTGCTGAAGAAAAGTTAACGTTTTTACCTTTGTGCTTTTTAAAAGCTCATCTGTTGGCCGGGCGTGGTGGCTCACGCCTGTAACCCTAGCATTCTGGGAGGCCGAGGCAGTAGGATCCTTTGAGCTCAGGAGTTTGAGACCAGCCTGAGCAAGAGCGAGACCCCGTCTCTACTAAAAGAATAGAAAGAAATTAGCTGGGCAACTAAAAATGTACATAGAAAAATTTAGCCGGGCGTGGTGGCGCATGCCTATAGTCCCAGCTACTCGGAAGGCTGAGGCAGAAGGATCACTTGAGCCCAGGAGTTCGAGGTTGCCATGAGCTAGGCTGACGCCATGGCACTCTAGCCCAGGCAACAGAGTGAGACTCTGTCTCAAAAAAAATAAAAAAATAAAAGCTCATCTGTTCAGCTAAATTTTCATTAATTACTGGTCTTTATGCGTGTTAATTTACTGGTTATAATATTGCCTATTTTTTTCTTATCCTCTTCCTCCTTTCTTATAGCCAAACCAAGAATTAACATTATCCTGGTATTTATGGGAAATATATAATTGGACATTTAAGGGTATATCAGGCAGCTAGGGTCTCTTATTATATATTTGATGGATTTTAGATAAATAGATAAGTTGAAGAAGAGAAAAGTTCCTTTTTTGAAGCTCTACAATTTTAATTAGACACTACAATCATTTTCTTAAGTTGATTTTTTTGGGGGTGGAGAAAGAAAGTGAAAACCGACAAGTCAGCCCCTTTGACTTGACACCTTGGATTATATTTTAACAACCTGAAATTTTCTCATATTTGAATGATGACCTGATATTGAGCTATTTTAAACAAGTAGCATTCTTGATTTCTGAATCTATTAAAAAAAAAGTTGATTTTAATGGCTTTTTAAAATTTTCTAAAGTAGGGGTTGGCAAACTGCAGTCCATGGGCCCAATTTGGTGTGTGGCTTGTTTGTGTGCAGTCCAGGGATTAAAAATAGCTTTTATATTTTAAAGTGTCGTAAGAAAAATAAAACAATTTGCTACAGAGACTGTATGTGGCCCACAAAGCCTAAAATATTCACTCTTCTGGCTTTTTACAGGAAAAGATTGCTGCTTCCTGATCTAAGGGATTGATTACACAATGCATTTTCTTTTAATTCCTATTAATGCTTTCTCTTCTCCCTGCTCCTGTCCACGTCCTTCCCAGGTCTCATTGCTGTTTGATTGTCCAGCCCTTCCATGAAGTATGGCTTGTGTTGACAAATAAACAAACACGGTATGTCATTACCCGTAAAAACCCCTGTGGCTTTTCCTGATTGCTTTGTGGTTTATTATAGCAGCATTTCAAATTCCATCTCTAACCTTTTTGCTAACAAGAATTAACCTACCTTGATCTTGAATAGAACCTTGTTCTCTGGAGCCATAATTAACGCACAATGTTATTCAAGAATAATTCTCATTAGTGGGTAGTAAAAAAAAAAAAAGCAAAGCAAGAATGCTGAAATTTGGAATGCTGGAAGTTTGCGGACTCTCAAAACACATACACACACACTGAGAAGAAATCCTTTCATAGTGAGAAAGGAGACATGACAGAAGTTCAGGAATTAACCAGTGAGAGAAAAAGCTTTTTGTTTTTAAAACGGAGATAAAGAAGGGTAATCTAGGTAATCCAGTGTGTTGGGAAATTGTAATCTACTACTTGTTTTTTCCTTAAGTGGACATGGACTTGTGAAAAACACAATTCTCTTCGTGCAAGAAAACAGAAAACCAATTCTCAATTTCTCTCTCTCTGTCTCTCTCTCTTTTTCTGAGACCAGTGGTGATTTACCCCTTAAGTCCGGAACATGGACCCCTGCTGACATTCTGGCTCCAGATACCTGACCTTTGTTATTACCTTTTCATGCAGGAAAATTCCTTCCATTAACTGAAGAAAGGCAAACAGCCCAGTGCAAAGCAAAAGCAGTAACTAAAGATAATATGATCAAGAGCAAGCCCACTTCGAAACAAATTAAAAAAATCGTAAGTCTGATTAATATTGTAAACTGTTGTCAGACTCCTGCATATCTGTGAAAGCTTTTCTCTTAAG
>NW_012147745.1:1485983-1487253 GCF_000956105.1 Propithecus coquereli | reverse complement strand
GTTGTCCAATTAATTTCTTTTCTATTTTTAGTAGAGATGGGGTCTCACTCTTGCTCAGGCTGGTTTTGAACTCCTGAGCACAAACAATCTGCCCGCCTCAGCCTCCCAGAGTGCTAGGATTACAGGCGTGAGCCACTGTGCCCGGCTCCTTTTTATATTCTTTACTACACTGTATGAGTTGATTTGGCCTATTTCAGACCACAAATCAATTGAAGACAGAGAGAGTCCAATGCAATTCATGTTGTGTTATGTTTTGAAGTTAACAAATAGTGACTGATAATTAGTAGTAGTGATGAGCTTTCTCTGAAGCTCAAGAGAAGTAGGCTTAAGATCATTTAGGGTCTAACTTAAACATGCCTAATTCTTCTTTCAAATACTATCTACAAAATGAAACAGAAGCAAACACAAAAGGAAATAAAAACATAAAAAAAAGAATAAAAAGAATATTTTTAGTTTGTTTCAAGTGAACTTAAGATAACACATTTGAACAAACAAGAAAGAGTGAGTGATGCACACCATCTGTGTAACATAGGACTATTTGTTATGATGACTAGAAAGACGTGCAGGAGACACAGTATTCTGTGCTTGGATGTAAAAGGACTCAGTACCAACCATCCCTTTAGCCTTTGCCTGAATTCAGAATCTACTGAGACCTACACACCTGCAAGAGTCAGGCAGGTGGAGAGCAAAATATTAATATTACCCTTATCTCCTGACATTTGGCTTGTCAGCAAGGTGGGTTTGTGAATACAGTCATGTGCCACGTAACGATGTTTCAGTCAGTAACAGGCTACACATGCAGCAGTGGTCCTATAAGATTATAGGGGAGCTGAAAAATTCCTATCACCTTTTGACTTTGTGGCCATCGTAATGTTGTAGTGTATCACATTACTCACACGTCTATGCAGATGCTGGTGTAAATGAATCTACTGTGCTGCCAGTTGTGTAAAAGTATAGCACATACAATTACATAGAGTACATAATACATGATAATGATAATAAATGACTATGTTACTGGTTTATGTATTTATAATACTATACTTTTTTCATATTTTAAGAGTATACTCCTATTTATTGAAAAAAGTCAACTATAAAACAGCCTCAGGTAGGTATGCCAGAAGAAGGTATTGTTATCATGTAAGATGACAGCTCTGTGCATGTGATTGCCCCAGAAGACCTTCCAGCGGGACAAGGCGTGGAGGTGGAAGACAGTGATACTGATGATCCTGACCCATGTAGGCAGGCTAATGTGTGTGTTTGTGTCTTAGTG
>NW_012147745.1:1483118-1484243 GCF_000956105.1 Propithecus coquereli | reverse complement strand
AACTAGTATGAAAAATGTAAATGCACAGTTGGATTTGTGGAATTTAATGCATGAATGTATCCAACTAAGTCTTCAGGCGAAGTATATCAGAGGTCAGCCTGTTCTTTGACAAGTGCATGCCTGCCTTTGGAATTCACAACGCATTCCAGAAACATCATATCCTAACTGGCTTGGTTGTTTACTCTGAAGAGAGCATATTTGCACCTCATTTTTCAACTCTTTAGTTTGTTTACATTGAAGCAAAACATTCTCAGGCAGGAAGAGACTAGATACTCTTTCTCAATGAAGGGAGGCTTCTCTTTCCAGGGTCAGGAACTCCATGTCTGTAAAGCTAATTATCAGGAGACTGTAGACCAGTCCTTGAGGCTCCATGCCTCTGTCTCTGACCTTTGCCAAGGGCAAAGGGTCACCACAGACGTGTCACAAGATATGCAAATGATAGAGTCTAACTTTAATATTATGTTAGCTTGTTTTCTGATGCTGCTATAAAGATTCTCACCATAAGTCATTTTGGTGGATTTGAGAGAGCACTGTTCAAAAAGTGTAATAGTCCAGGATCAAAATTCTTACCTAATTAACTGTGATGTCTTAAATCCTCATAGCTGCATTTGCTGTAATGGAAAATCTTTCACATTTGGACAAGATCTAAGCAAGTCATTGAACTAAGTTCATCAATTCTATAATTTTCTAGGTTTTGACAATTCAAAAATATTATTTCAGGTTGATAATATTTTTTACTCTAAACAGCATCTAATAGCTTGGCCACTGAACCAGGTTCAATCAATTATAAAAGTTTTAACAATTCAAAAGAATTATTCCAAGTCCATAGCTTAGTTTTGGGAAGCTTCACTAAATGAACACCCAGGCTATGCTGTCCAATATGGTAGCCACCAGGCACATGTGGCTACTGAGCATTTGAATTGTGGCTTGACTGAACTGAGATGTACTGTAAGCATAAAATACACACGGGCTGGCTGGGTGCCGTGGCTCATGTCTATAATCCTAGCATTTCGGGAAGCTGAGACAGGAGGATTGCTTGAGGCCAGGAGTTTGAGACCAGCCTGGACAATAACGAGACCCTGTCTCTACAAAAAATAAAAAAAAGTAGCAGGGTGTGCTGGCACA
>NW_012147745.1:1479290-1483068 GCF_000956105.1 Propithecus coquereli | reverse complement strand
ACTTAATGTAGAAAATTAAGAAACAAAGAATTCGAGTAAGTTTTTACATAGACAGGCAGAGTTGGGGCAGGTCCCTGAAAAATTCCCTTAGGACTTTGTGGGAATGCATAGCCAACCACAAAGCCATTCCTGGAATATTTGCTCTTGTCCAGCTCTGGAGGATTCTTGGTTGTCACATGGCCTTGCAGAAATGCATGACCATGTTTCCTCGCTAACGGCCCCTTCCCCTCTGCTGACCTTGGCTCGAGGTGACACCCACTTCCTGTCTGCCAGCTAACAACATCCTTGATCCTTCTTTTAAGAAAGCAAATCTCAGGGAATGGATAAGTAGCCAAAGGAAGTCAGGAAGAAAAGGGGAGATTGTAACAAAATGAAAATATAAAGTAATTTTAGTAACTTTAGGAGGAAATGCCATGAAAGCTGCAGATTCTGATCTATCCCATTTACTACCAGATAAAGTTTTAAACAGGAATGTATATTGCTACAGAATGTGTGATTATCAAACCAGATATTCTTTCTCTTTAATACATACAGCCACATCACAGCCGGTGAAGCACTAGACCTGGAGTCAGAGATCTGGGTCTGAGCCATTCAGTAGTTGTTAAAATGATATTCCATATGTCTGAAGATGTGTGGGATAGTGTCTTCTCTCTCTGCTTCGAGTTCACCCTTCTTTAGCCTCTCTTAAACTTGTCACTACATCTCCTAGAGCCTTTGCACAGGCTTTGGTAGGAAATTGAGAGTCTGGAAATCGGGATTGAGGGGAGGAGAAGCTGCATCACCCATAGCTTGTGCTGGAATCACATACATGAGCACACGTGCACACCTATGAGCACATGTGCACACACAGCTTCTGGCAGTGCCTCCAGCATTACTGGTTCACAACTGTGTTTAGAATAATACCTGTGGCATAGAGCATGCTCCATGGTTGTTAGCTATCATTATTGTTTTGTGAGTAAAAGTATTCCAACATCAGATTAATCCGGGAAGGCTGCAACCTTTCCACTGTCTTTCCTGTGAGATTTGCAATAAAGGTGCTAAAGAAGGCTGGGTGTGGTGGCTCATGCCTGTAATCCCAGCCCTTTGGAAGTCCAAGGCAGAAGGATCACTTGAGGCCAGGAGTTTGAAACCAGCCTGAGCAACATAGGGAGACCCCCAACTCTACAAAAAAATACGAAAAAATAGCAGGGCATGGTGCCATCCTAGATACTTGGGAGTCTGAGGCAGGATAGCTTGAGCCTAGGAGTTTGTGGTGATAGTGAGCTATGATGATGCCACTGCACTCCAGCCTGGGCAATAGAGCAAGATTCTGTCTCTAAAAAAATCTGGCTAAGGAGTTCTTTATTAAAGAAACCCATTTAACTTTAGTTAGTCTAACATACTCTAAATCTATTTGACCACCAAACTGTTTCCCTAAAAACACACCAAATATCATCCTGTAGAAGTAATATCTACAGAGGATATTTTAGAAAATGATGACCTAGTGGGACATCTGGAGTTCTCAGAACTGGGTGTGATCCTGGAATTGCCTCTTTACTTGTGTGACCTAAGTAGGCTTCTAAGCTTCAATAAAGCCCCTTATGTTTTCTCTATAACAGTGTTAGTGGCTATGGCAGACATACCTTAAGGTGACCACACCGATCTGTGCCGTTGTATGATCCCCACCCCTTGAACATGACTTATTTCTAACCAATGGAACACGGCAAAGGTGATGAGATGCCACCCTCCGATTGAATCATTTTATGTTGTAAAGACTCCCTGATTATGTTTTGTTATATGAGACCCCATCTTAGTGAGAGAGAGAGAGAGAGAGAGCCTGACTCTGCTGCTGACCTTGAGGAAGCAAGCTGCTCCGATGTGAATGGTGTGAGGGGGCTGAATGGCGGGGCGCTGTGGGCAGCTCACAAGACTTGAAGTCTTCAATGATGTAGCAGCCCAGATATAAATGAATTCTGTCAACAACAACCTGAGCTTGGAAGAAGACCCTAAGCTCCAGAAAGGAGCGCAGCCCATCTGACACCGCAATTGCAGCTTTGTGAGATCGTCAGCAGAGGACCCAGCTAAGCCATACCCAACTCCAGACCCACAGAAACTGTGATACAGTAAATTTATGTTGTTTGGGGGCTGCCAGATTTGTGGTAATTTGCTATTGTTGTGTTAGAAAAATGCTGCCTACACAAAATCCATTCACCCTCTTCTTTCGTTACTAACAAAACCCTAAATTTCATTCAGAATGTCAAGCTTCCGAGAAAAATGCTTGGTTTTCTTGAATTTCTTTGCTGAACAGAGGACAAGGTGGCCCGTTTCTAACCAATGAATTCTGAGTGGAAGTCCAATGGGATTCTCTAAGACTTGCTTTCCTGAGAAAGGAGAAAGGTGCACTGATCTTCTCCTTTTCCTCATTTTTTCCCTCTGAATGTGGACCTGATGTGGGGAACAGCAGCAGCTGTGTTGGGATGAAGAGACTCATAGAGATGCCAGTTGTCTTGAGCCACCAAACTGACGCCCGTCTCCACCTTCCTCCATATACCGTGCAATGTGAGAAAAATAATCCCCTATTTGTTTAAGCTCCTGTATACTGGGTTTTCTGTTATGGGCAGCTGAACACATTCTTTAACTGTTTACGTATGCAATTGTTGTAAAAATGAGACAATATTGACGAAGCCTCTAGTACAATGCTTTCTGGTGTGCTTTTTGCTCTCTTGCTTCCCTGAGCCCCCCTCTCTTTCTTGCCCCAGCTCCATTCTTCCCTTCATTCCTTCACGCAATAAATATTTCCTGAGCATACGCTAATTCCTTCCTGTGCTACGTACTGGGGATACAAATGTAAACAGAACACGCATGTCTTCTTAATATTTCAGTCCTTTCTCATTAGAATGAGAAGAATTTAATGATTGATTGGCTGAATACATTTTAGTGTGATCGAGTTCTGTTTGCGATCTCAATATATATGTGAATTTGATGATTCTTTATCCAACTTGTTTTTTCCCAGATAAAGGAATTCTAGGCATTAGCAAGCAGGCGATGAAGATTATTTGTGTGGGGATTGGAGGCTACATGTGAAAGGAGGTGGCTGAACACGGATGAAGGAAGCTATGTCCCTATTGCCAATGATTTCTAGAGCCTGGCGCATGTTTTCTGACAGCATCTTCCTACCCCCACCTACATGGCCTCTGGTCACTCTCTCTTCTCTGTTACATGTACTCCAACTCTTCCTGTTTCCTTCTCTCTCAGGCCTCAATGTTGTCAGGCCTGAGAATTTCATTTTCTTTATCGTACAATACCATTGTTGTGCCATGACCCTCTTCTCCGGGAACACCACTTTTACAGTCCCCGTCTTATTTTGACCTCTCGTAATAAAGACTCAAATCAAAAAGTATAGCAATGAAATTCATTCTTTTTATTAAGAAGATGTTTCTGGCCAGGTGCAGTGGCTCATGCCCGTAATCCTAGCACTCTGGGAGGCCAAGGCAGAAGGACTGCTTGAGGTCAGGAGTTCGAGACCAGCCTGAGCAAGAGCGAGACCCTCCTCTCCACTAAAAATCGAAAACAGCTAGGTGTGGTGTCACATGCCTGTAGTCCCATCTATCAGGGAGGCTGAGGCAGGTGGATCGCTTGAGTGCAGGAGTTTGAGGTTGAAGTGAGCTATAATGATGCCACTGCACTCTACCCCGAGGCAACAGAGTGAGACTCTGCCTCAAAAGAAAGAAGATATTTCTGTGCTCTTAAAAAATTATTCAATAATTATTCCTTTTTTATATTCTTTTTTTTTTTTTTT
>NW_012147745.1:1477024-1477310 GCF_000956105.1 Propithecus coquereli | reverse complement strand
GAATTTCTCAGAAAATATCCCCATTGTTAAGTAATGCTTGAACATACCTCAAAGACATGGGCAGCTCTGGCCAATTGCAGGGCCTCCTTTATAGGGGCCACCTGGGTGACACAGTGTGGAGGAGCAGAGCATGCTGGGAGACACTGGAGAAGGAGCACGCTTAGCTCCTTTTCTCAAATCCACCACAGGACACTCACTCCTCCTTTCAAGGCAGGAGGCTGAACAGTGCTGCGGCTGGGGTGAAGCAAATGAGGCAGAGTTGGGCTAATGCAGGGTCGAAGGCTAT
>NW_012147745.1:1468238-1472606 GCF_000956105.1 Propithecus coquereli | reverse complement strand
CTTCCACATTTAAAATGTGCTCATATGTAGGGGAACCTAACTAAATTAATTCTCCTTTGCCTTGATTGGGACCAGATGGAAAGAGATGAAAAATTAGGTCAGAGTTTTTAAATTCTGAGGATATCCTTGTAATGAGCAGACCTCTTGCTTATCAAGTCATTTATGAACAGACACTTTCTAATGTAATGTAGCTTTTTTGTTGCTGTTGTTAAACGGCTTTATGGAGGTATAATTTATATACCATAAAATCTACCCATTGTAAGTATATGATTTGATGATTTTTAGTAAATTTATACAGCAGGGCAATCAACACTACATTCCAGTTTTAGAACATTTCCTTTACCCTAAAAGTTCCCTTGTGCTTATTGATAGTTGCTCTTCACTCTGTTCTTGTCCCAGCTCTAGGAAACCACTGATCTATATTTTCTCCTTATAAATTTTCTTTTTCTGAACATTTCACATAAGTGAATTATATGGTAATTATGTTTCTTGTGTCTGATTTCTTCTTTGGAATTCATTTATGTTGTAGCATGTGTCCGTAGAGCCGTTCTTTTTACTGTTGCATAATTTTCCATTGTATGGATATGCTACTTTAAAAAAAAATCCATTTACCAGTTAATGGACATTTGGATTGTTTCTATTTTTTGGCTATTATAAATAATACTGCTATGGATATTCACCTACATGTCTGTGTGGACACACATTTTCATTTCTCTTGCACATATTCCTAGGAATTGAAATGCTATGTTGTGTAACAAGTTTGCATTTAAATTTTTAAGAAACTAGCAACATTTTATAAAGACACTGTGACATTTTATATTCCCACTGACAGTGTATGAGGGTTCTCATTTCTCCGTATCCTCATCAACATCTGGTATTGCCTGTCTTTTTGATTATAGCAAGTCTAGTAGATGTACAGTGGTATGTCTGTCATTCAGGTTCTAATCTGCATTTTTCTAATGACAAATAGGTATCTTTTCATCTGCTTAATTGTTTGTATATCCTTTTTGGTGACGTGACTTAAAATCTTTTGCCTATTTTTTAATTGGGATGTTGTTCTTACTAAGTTGTAAATGTTCTTAACGTATTCTGGATATAAGTCCTCTGTCAAATATATGATTTGCAAATATTTTCTTCTACTCTTTGGCTTGCCTTTTTGTTTCCCAAAAAGAAGCACAAATATTTTTAATTTTGATAAGGGGTAAAAGTTTTAAATTCTGATGATGATGTCCAATCTATTAGTTTTTTCTTTAGTGGATCATAATTTTGGTGCCTACTGAGACCTCTTTGACTAATGCGAGGCCATGAAAATTTTCTCCTGTGTTTTCTCTTGAAAGTTTTCTAGTTTACTTGTGACATCTAAGTCCATGAACAGTTTGGGTTAGTTTTGCATACCATATAAAGTGTCTTAATCCATTTGGGCTGGTATAACAAAATAGTATGGATTGAATGGCTTATAAACAACAGAAATGTATTTCTTATAGTTCTGGAAGCTAGGGAGTACACGATCAAGGTGCTGGCAGATTTGGTATCTGGAGAGGGCCTGCTGCCTGGTTCAGAGATGGTGGTGTTTTCCCTGTAATGTCACATGGTGGGAGGGGTGAGGGAGTCTCTGAGGTCTCTTTAGAAAGGTACTACAGTAGCTCCCTCCTCATCCACAGGGGATATATGTTCCAAGACTCCTCGTGGACGCCTGAAACCATGGAGAGTACCAAACCGTATGTATGTTTTTTCCTATGCATACATACCTATGATAAAGTTTAATTTATAAATTAGACACAGTAAGTGATTAACAATAACTAAAAATAACAAATAATTATAACAATATACTGTAATAAAACATATGCGAATGTGGTCTCTCTCTTTTTCTCTCTGTCAAAATATCTTACTGTACTGTACTGCACGTAACTGAAACTGCAGAAAGTGAAACTGTGGGTAAGAGAAGATCACTGTAATTATATCCATGAGGGAGCCCCCTTTATAACCTAATCCCTCCAAAGTCCTCACCTCCAAATCCCTCACTTTGGGGGTTAGGTTTCAACACATGAATTTTGGGGAGACACAACATTCAGTGGATACATGAGGGAACAGTTTAAGGTGTTTTGTTTTTCCAAATTTTTTTTCTATACCTATTGAGATAATAATGTGACTTTTGTCCTTTATTTTACTGATATGGTATAATATATTAATATTACATTAGTAGAATTATATATCATGATCAAGTGGGACTCATCCCAAGAATGCTAGTTTAGTTTAACATTGAAAATCAGTTATATGTTCCTGGATTTGATTTGCTCATGTTTAGTGTCTATGCTCATGAAAAATATTAGTGTGTATATTTTATTTTTGGGGGGTTGTTTATATCACTTTTGTTCGGCTTTTTAATTACTTTCAGAAGGATAGAATTTGTAGACCTTCTTATTTAGTGGCTGTTAGAAGGCTGGAAGCTGTACTCTACCTGAAATGTAGTATCACATGTGGGAAATTCACAAAATTACATGATGTAAGGCCAATAATAAGAGTGCAAGAAAATATTTTGAGGCAAACAGTTTTACCAAGCTAAAAAGGGAGAACTTGATGAAGTGGAACTGACGTTTTACTAACACTATATAGGAACAAACTAAGGCAGAGTTATTTTTTCCTTTTACAGCAGGAGAACTTTTATGAGGATGGGGGCCTAGAGCTGAGTCAGGTACACATCCATTAGCGTGAGTGGTAGTTTCAAATCCGTTCCACTCTCTCTACTGCAGCCCACAACAGACAACATCCACAGCTTAAAGATGAGAGTTTGTTTATGTGTATGTTTCATTTCCTTTCACTTGCTCCTTATTTACTTTCTTGTCAAAGCAGATTTAGTTCGCTCCTGGGACGTATCATTTTATTATAAAGGATTATAGTTTATCCCCTTCCAGAGTTTTCAAAGCTACATCAGTGTGTCTGTGACTTTAAATGATTTCCGTTGAGGTACCTGCTCCTGAGGTAAAATGTGAGCCAGGTGATATGACAGTATGTTTAGTGACATTTCTCCCAATAAATCAGCTATTTCCGAGGAAATAAATCCAAATACTGTCCCCAGAAAACCTATAAAAGCCAGTGTTTCCCCTGTTTTGGATAAGTGCTTTGTGGTAGGCAGAACAATACCCGCCATGCCACCCCCAACCTAAATACGCCCATGTCCTAATCTCTGAAAATATGTTAGGCTACGTGGGAACGGGAATTAAAGTTGCTAATCAGTTGACTTTAAAATAGGAACATTATCCTGGATTATTTGTGTGACCCTAATGTGCAATCACAAGGGTCCTTAAAAGTGGAAAAGGGAGGCAGAAGTGGAGGTCAGAGTAATGCAACGTGGGAAGAACTCAACTGACCACTGCTGACTTTGAAGATGAAGGAAGGGGCCATGGGCCAAAGAAAGCAGGGGCGTCTAGTAGCTGGAAAAGGCAAGAAAACAGATTCCCCGCTAGAGCCTCCAGAAAGGAACACAGTCCTGCCGACACCTTGATTTTGGCCCAGTGAGAACATACTGGACTAAGGACCTCGCGAACTGTAAGATGATGGATTCGTATTGTTTAAGCCACTAAGTTTGAGGCAATTTGTTATGGCAGCAATAGGAAATAACGCATATTTGTTTCTTGTTGCTCTTCATTCTGCACTTTCTTTACCAAGGCTTGCTCTTGCACAGCTCCTACTAGCAATATCACGTAAAATGCCTTCTCGTGTCTTCCAGGCCTGTCTCTCTAAGTGTCTACTAAATATTAGCAAGGCAAACTTTTCCTCCACTTCTGATGTTTCTCCGTCATGGAAGGATTATCCATTAGAGTAACACTTCTGGCCTTTCTCATCTCCTTTACCCACTGCTTTTAGTTTGGGGGAAGGAACTGGGACCTACCAGAACAGTGTCTTCTCTTGGGATCCATGTGTCTGCAAGAAGCTCATGGATACTCTGCTGTCTTTTGTGACAAGGTGGGTAGATCTGCTCAATTCTGCACTGTAGTACCAGGGAGTAGCCAAGCCATATTTTAAGATCTAGCTTTTAGGGTAACAAAAGTGATACTTTTTCTAAGTGTTAAATTCCTATGGCTATCTTTTAATTAATTCCAAACTCAGGCAGGAAAAAGGGGTGATGTTTATTGGACCCCTCAAATTCCAAAACTGCACAAGGGATATTTCAAAGCACCTTCTCTTCAATATATGAGAACAGAAGTCATCAGCTTTATTTCCAATCCTGTTATTGTCCCTGATTCCCCATCTTACGGAATGTCTGGCCAACTGCCTAGTCCTGAACCCTGGGCCTGTTTCCCCTCTTTTCCTTTTCACACATCTAATTAATCCCAAGGTTCTCTTAAATGTCTTCCAAGTTCAGCTACT
>NW_012147745.1:1465589-1468188 GCF_000956105.1 Propithecus coquereli | reverse complement strand
TCGGGAAGCTGAGACAGGAGGATTGCTTGAGGCCAGGAGTTTGAGACCAGCCTGGACAATAACGAGACCCTGTCTCTACAAAAAATAAAAAAAAGTAGCAGGGTGTGCTGGCACACGCTTGTACTCCCAGCTACGTGGGAGGCTGAGGCAGAAGGATCATTTGAGCCCAGGAGTTTCAGGTTGCTGAAGCTATGATGATGCCACTGCACTCTAGCTCAGGCAATAGAGCGAGACCCTGTGTCAAACAAACAAACAAAAACACACAGGTCTTTAAAGACTTGGTTGAAATGATAATATTTTGGATATACTTGATTATTAAAATTTATTTCACCTGTTTTTTAAACTTTGTTAAATAGTGCTACTAGAAAATTAAGAATGACATATGTAGCTCACATTCTATTTCTATTGGACAGTGCTGTTCTAGATGCTTGGGAAGTAAACACCTTGGAGAGAGACTCTGATATGATTTGTGCATTTATACTTCCTTTGAAGTGTTCCAGAAGCAGCATTAATTTACACAAAACTGTGAGAATAGGAAATGCCTCTTACTAACATTTCAAGGAAAATAACTTCAAAGGATGTTGTCATCTTAAATATGATTCATAAGTCAGAGAAAACCTTGGGTTCATGCTTCAGAGGGTAAAACATTTAGGGTCAGCTGTTTCCCTGGTTCCTGGTTGTGCGTGAGTCTGACTTCACTCCGTTGCAGCTAGGATGAGAACAGTAGCTGATCTCTTCCTCAGGTTTCTTTAAAAGCAAAAGCAAAACAAAACAAAACAAAATCTTGGGTTGGGGGTTTGAGGGTGGGGAGTGGTTTTGACTTTGGGGAGTTACGTGTGGGTAGTAATTTTCATAAAGTACCTAGCAGAGAGGAGGTCTTTGACAAATGTTTGCTAAATTGAGATAATGAGATGCAAATTTAAATTAAAGGCCTCATGTTGCCAAATTAGTGCTGGCTCTGTGGAGGGCTGCGGTGCCGTAGGAGAAGTCACCTCCTTGCTGCAGTGACAGTGGCTCCTGCTCTACCGTGGTGCAGCCACAGAGTACGGGGGTCACTGGGCATATGCCAGGCATGGGGAGTCTGGGAAATAGTATAGGGAGAGTTCCGAAAGATTAGGAAAGGTCAGGGGTCCAAACATGTTCAGAAACTGTGCAAAATATCTGCTGTTGCCGGAATTTGAAAGTGTTGAGAGGCGAGGATTCAAGCAGACAGTTCTACTTCACAGAAGAGCAATCCCAGAGGTCAGGGTGGGCACGAAATCATGAACTCTGAGGGAAGAGAAGATGGTGCCGTGGTTTAAAGCCTGCGAAGGAAGCTCGACGCAGCCTCTGATCCACTTTCTGCCTGGTCGCGCGGGGGTCTGACTGCACTCCATTGCAGCTAGGATGACAACAGTAGCTGAACTTAAATTCACTGCCTGGGTTTGGAGTTTTGCCATATAAAATGTGAGCGAGGCCTCTTTAGTTGCTCAGTTGTGGTTCCGGATTGGAGAAAAAAGACAGAAAATGAGGGCTTCGATCCTCTCATGGCTCTTCTCACCACTAATTGAGAGAGCAAAATTGTCTTTTCCCACCATTACCACAGCCACTAGGTGATCTAGATGTGTGGTTAAATACTCCTCTTTTCTTCATGCTTTTTGCTCACTTTGAGGAACAGAAATAAAATAAAAGGTTTGGCATAGGGGAAGTTAGCATAGGAGTACCTGCTTTCACTGTAATAATCTACGAAATAAACTTAGTTGAAAAGCTCTTGTCTCAAAATGACTGCAGGATATCAAACGTGGAAGCTGCTCTTTTTAACCTTGATATTGTGATGAATAAATGATGCCTAACAGAGTAAATGCCTTTATGTAACCGATCCTGTGCCCTAATCAGGGTTGAAATCATGGCCTTTCGTGCCGTACTGATTTTGAAAAAAAGGGCGAAGTTAACAGTTTAAGCAGTAACTGCTTAAGAGATGCGATTGTTCTGTTGCCCCATAGGAACATATGGAATCTTTCGTGCTATTATTATTGATTTGAAATCAAACCGGTGACCAATGTATAGTCTACCAGCTGCTCTGTGACCGTCAATAATGATTTAGTGATGGAGTTCAAATGGTAATTGGCAGCTTTTTTCCCTCCCTCCAAGAACCTGAATCACACCTTCTTCCTAAATATCTTCTATCTTTACCCTATGACTAGAGATGTAATGGCTCATAAAAGTAGATACAGCTCTCAGATTTGAAAATCTAGCATTTTTCCTCGGCACTGGATTTACTTAGAAAATATGGACATCTTCAAATTCTTGGTTATGGAACATCTGAACAAGCACAAATACTTTTACAACCCATAATTGTCAGTTTCGACCATTAAAAAAGTGCATGGCTTTTTGTGGATTAAAGACTTAGATTTCAAGCATTGAGTCTCCCCTCCCTGCCCCCATCAAATCTAGCAGTCTTGTAAATACAGCGTAAGTTCTCATGCACTATAATTATTGTGGTCAATTATGCTAAACCAAGCACATAGTTCTTCCTCAAACATTTTCATAAGCAAGGAAAAAGTTGCCTTCATGATTCACTTTTAGAGATGGACTAACCAGTTTGGGTCATGTGAGAGTT
>NW_012147745.1:1434013-1453479 GCF_000956105.1 Propithecus coquereli | reverse complement strand
CAGACTGGGAAGATAATGAATTATATGCTTTACATGCATTTCCTCTAATACTCAAAATATACCTGTGTGAGGAAGGTATGAATGGTGTCCTGGTTTTATAGATAAGACAACTAAGACTCAGGCTAAGTGACTTGACTGAGTCCATGTTGCCATTTGCAGTGGGAAAGAGAACAGGTCATTTTTAAACTTGGAATGAAAAGAAAAGAAGTCAACTGTCTTTTTTTAAGACTATGTGTGAACTTAATTTGTTTTAATACGTTTTGAATTTTACAAGTAAATTTTTTTACCGATTACATATTAAGTTAATAAGAAATTATAGTGTCAAGGAACATGTTTACAAATGTTCACTGAGCATTGTTGTATGCTAGCAGTATTCTAGGAGCTGTGAATATATAAAGGAAAGAAGAGACAAGATTTCCTGCCGACATGAAGCTTGTATTCTAGGTAGTTATACCATCTTCACTAACACTGATCAACATTACTCTAATCAATATTTTTAAAGAAAAAACATTTTTGAACATTTGATTCACTTGAGACAGTGAAGACAGGAAAAGATAAAAGTTTCAAGCCATATAGACATGGCAATGCTCATTTTATTCTTCAGTTTTTTCTAAGTGTTATCTGGAAAATGAGAACAGATTTTCATGTACACATGGCTTTGCAGGCAACATGCAGATCATGACCTGAACCTGGATTATTTGGCCATGATATTTATCTGTTAGAGAAACTAAATGTTCATGTGTGCAATGGCATGCTTAGGGAAGAGTCAAAGGGGGAGAGGAAATTGGAAAGAGACAAAAAGGTGATAGGAAGATAGAAAATGCAGTGAGGAAGAGAGGGAACAAAGATATAGTCAAAGGAAAGACCCATCTAAGCATCTTGTCCCTGCATCCTGAGGGCAGGGATCCAACCATCCTGATCACTATCGCATAACTTAGGACCTAGCCAAGTGCCTGTTACTGTCTAAGTGCTCTGATATTCTGGCCATAGGGTGAGGCCTTGGTCCCTTTTGTCAAGGGATTCACAGAATATTTGTGGAAAGAAACATAATCAAATTGTTGAAGGAAAAGCATGGTAAATACTGTGATGGAAAGATAAACAAAGTGCTATGGAAACTAGAAGGAGCTACTTGATCTATCTCAGAACTTGCAAAAGACTTCATGAAAAATGTGGTATTTGAGCAGAAAAGGATAATCAAGCCTTGTTCTGGAGAGAGCCAGGCCTGTCCTGGGAATAATGAGAATGTCATAGTAGAAACAGAACACATGCCTCAAAGAGGCTGGCATACATGTGGGATGAGTAGGTCAGGCTAGGAGTTTGTACTGTGGCCTGGGGAACCTGGGAGACAGTAGGGGCCCATATTAGTCCACTTTCTGCTCTGCTGCCACAGATATCTTCTTAAAAAGGTAAGTTTTATGATGTAATCCCTTTCTTCAAAGCCTCAAGCACCCTTAACCATCACACAGTATAACAAAATATAGGTTTTGACAGGGTTCAGAATATATTACCCCAAAATATGGCACCTTGGAATTTGAGAACACAGCAGAAGCAGGAAAGTCTCTCTGATCTTCTCATACCCTTCTCCCCTGAAACAAGCTATAAAAGAATTCTCTGACTTTCCTTTAGAGTAGGTTATAAGACCCTTATTCCGGAGGGATCCTTCCTATGCTCAGAAAGAAGAAATGAAGACACAAAGACACATAAAAGAATCTGAACAAAGAGGCCTTGCTAAGTTCCCCCCACTTTATCATCATTAGGTTATACCCTCTTGTCCTCCAATCATACTTCAACATAACTGTACATAAAAATACATAGATTTCTTTATTTCTTCAGGTCTTCATTTCTGAAACCTCCTGTGTCATGTAAAGCTGTGGTCCTCAACCCCCAGTACTGGTCTGTGGCCTGTTAGGAACTGGGCCAGCCTCCCACACAGACTTGTTGCCCCCATCCATGCAAAAATTGTCTCTCATGAAACCAGTCCCTGGTGCCAAAGTGGTTGGGGACTACTGATGTAAAACATACATTAAATAAATTTGTATGCTTCCCTCTTGTTAATCTGTCTTTTGTTATAGAGATCTCCGTCATAAACCTAGCTATGGATGAGGAAAAGATTACTTTTTCTCCCCAAAAGCTTCCACATGCTGATGAGACCTCTAGATAGACACCAATGTGGAAGTCCTATTGTGGAAGCAGTAGTCCACATCATGTAGCCTCAGCTCAACCTCCTGGTATCCATGTCCTGGTACTGTCCCCTCCCACACTGTATGAGGGTAAGTCTGTGTGACCAGTGCAGTAGAGGAAGTGATGGTATGTCATTTCCAAGGCCAGGTTATAAAATACACTGTGGCTTCTGCCTTGCGCTTTCTCTTTTGGATTAATCACTTTGGAGGAAGCCAGTCACCATGTTGTAAGGATGCTCAATTAGCCAATGGATTTCCCCATGTTGCAAGGAACTGAAGCCTCTCACCAATAGCCATGTGAGTGAGCCATCTTGGAAGTAGATTCTCCAGCCCCAGTCAACCCTGCGGATAACTGAAGCCCCAGTTGGGATCATATAGATTCAGAGTTAAAAAAAGACTCAAGAGATAAAGTAGGGCAGGCATAGATAATTAGGTTCAACATTTGCCATGAAACTTGAAGAGATTTGTGGAGTCTTCTCTATTTCTATTGATCAGAATTGACACACATGTTGAGACTCACTATTCCTGATCGCAAGAGATACAGGATCTGGTTCAGGTGTGCATGTCTAATTGATGATAAAAACTCCATTTTCTAACTGCAGTTCTAGAGTTCTTGCTACTATATGGTGCTACCCTTCATAAAAATGGCTTAATTTAACCTCTTTAATTGATATAAGATAGCTACCCACTTGCTGAACATCAGTCATTCATCTTGTTAAGAATGCTCACCTATAAAGAAGACAGGGTATTGCTTTGGAGAGTGAGAGACAGTGTGAATGCTAACTGTGGTAGGCAGAATAATGATCCCAAAGATATCCAGGTCCTAAGTTTTAGAACCTCTGAATGCCACCTCATATGGCAAAAGGGATTCTGCAGATGTAATTAAGTTAAGGATCTTGAGAGGGAAGATTATCCTGGATTATACAGGTGGGTCATAAATGTAATCACAAAGGTCCTTATAAAAGGGAGGCAGAGGGAGATTTGATAAAGAGAAGGTGATGTGATAAAAGAACATGGAGAGAAAAGGTGATGTGATGCCATGAGCCAAGGTATGAGGACAGCATCCATCCTAGCAAAGGTAAGGAAACAGATTCTCCCCTAGAGCCACTGGAAGGAGTCAGCCCTGCCGACCTTGATTTTAGCCCACTGTACCTGATTTCATACTTGCAACCTCTAGAATTGGAAGAGAAAAGAATTGTGTTGTTTTAAGCCACTGAGTTTATTAGGATTTACTATAGCTGCCATAAGAAACTAATTTTACTAATCTTGGCTCCAGTAAGTCCTAGTTCTGTTAGTTTGTGCAATATAATCTTTCTAAGGCTCTGTTTTCTCATCTGTAAAATGGGAATAATAAAATGCCTATTTTATAGGGTTGTTGTGGGATTGAGTACGATCATTCATGTAAAATGTTCTAGATAGGACTTGCCACATGGAAAGTCCTTTGTTGGCTATGGATTTGGTCTAGAAAGGAAGATTGCAACATTTTTTGCCTCTTTTTGAAAACTTGGGTAGAGTACTAAGTAGCTCTTGGAAAATAGAAAGGGGTGAATATTTATTAACTATTCCATTGTTCTATCAGGAACACTGACTTCTATTTACTACTTCCTCTCTGACTATCCTTTCCCAAGGGTGTTGACTACAAGATGGAGAAAAGGAAAATAGGTACAGTGACTGGGGAATAACCCAGAATGAGAGAACCAAAGAGGAGTTCTGAAAGGATTTCTTTGCCTATTAGCTGCCTTCTGAGACAGCCACACAAAACAGGTGAAAAGCTATCATATTTATAAAGATCTCCTGAAAGGGAATGTCTACGCTTTTTCTTGGTGATTTCCCTTGGTACATATAAAGCCTGTTCTTTGCTTTCAAAGGAGACTATACTGACGGCTGCACATTCTTTCTCACAAAAATATAAAATGGTTTTGTTTTTGGAAGTTGCTTGTTACCCAGTGTTGCCTAAAAGAGCAAGTTATAAGCAGCCATGGGATAGATAGCTGGTCATGTTTCTAGTGCAGCCTCAGGACCACTGAAGGTGTGAAGCAACACAGCTACATAAATCTTTTCTTCTTCTTATCCTAGATTTCAAAATTCACCATTTAGAAAAGCTTATAATAATTATATTTACTTGGGTTATTCATCCCTACAACTACACAGTTTTCTGTAGATGCTTGTATTTTCTCTTTTCTACCAATTTATCACCTGCGCTGTGCTGTTTATATGCCTTATAACATGCACGTACACTAAATGCTCTGTGGGTTCCCTCATGAGCCCTGGCCAGCACGGACAGCATCCATACAAGCATTCTCTTGTGTAGTGCTTGGTGGAACATCTTGTGCTTCGTGACTGCTTTATGGTGATAGAGATGATACTATAAAATGAAGCCAAAGGAATCTTTTGAAAATAGGGTCTGATGCTGTTGGATCTTCGTCGGCTGTCTCTCCATTTACAGAGGAAAGAACTGAGGAACAACTGTTGTATCATATGACAAATGGCTGAATAGTTTAGGCCAATGATTTCCTAAGGCCCTGTGAAATTCTCGTCCTGTTAGTCAGAGAGAACTTGTGGAAATAAATGAATCTGGCTGCTTGACTTTAGTTCTGGAGCCAGAGCTGGAAAGTGGGATACCCGACACAGGAACAAAGTCAGTCTGAAGCCAGCTGACTGGGATGTCATTTTCTCTAATGTGGAGACTCCACTACCTAAATTAGTGACGGAGGCAGACGTCTCCTACCTAAAGTGGCCTTGCTTGGCCAACAGATTGACATCTGAGGTAATGCTCACCTCTACCTTGGGACTCACCGCCTCACTGGTGCCATCTAATGTTGGCAGTTTAACAGTAGCCTTGGTAGGTCTTTTTGGCTGTTTTAAAGCCACTGCTCCAAGTTAAAAGCCAGGAAAAAATTGCTTTCCCTAATCCAGATGCCCCTATTGTACAAAGTAGGTGGGGATAAAAAAGGCATCTCCAGAACGTGATGTTCGATCTCTCTCCAGATAAGACGCTCTTGCCTGCCATTTGCTTTTGTGAGAAATCAAAATTTAATGTATAACTTGAAATCTTCCCAGTGATTGAATTCAGTTCATAGGTTCTAGGAGAAAAGATGAAACTTTCACTTATTCCCACTCCACACAGGAATAAATACTGTGATAATTGTTTCTCCAAAATCTTGTAGATTTTGAGGCATTTTATCTGTTTGCATGAGATCAGCAACGCTTTCCTCTTCCCACATAAACACTGAATCCTGTTTATAACAGCAGGGCAGGATCTCAGGATCTGTGGGGAGCATTCACAAAGCGCTCCAGGCTTCTTTTTTCTTTTTCTCAGAGACACCAGGAATGTGCCTTTGCGCTGTTTTAACAGCATCCTTAAATCATGATTAATTTAAAGCCCTTTCTCTCCTTGGCGAGGCCTGACACAAGCAACTGCTTTTCTGTCACATTGATTTTTCTGTCCTTGCAGATTCAGAGCCAGGGTTGAGTTCTCCTAACAGGGTGAGTTCTCTGACAAGGAAGTTTTGCAACCTAATTTACAGCTGGAGTCAAGCTTGTCAGTGAATGCCAGAGGGGAACTGTCGCAATCGCTGGTTAAGTATGCATTTAATAGTGTTTATCCAAGCGAGTTTGTGATTTCTTCACTCTCTCCAACAAATATGCTATTTGTAATACCTATCTTCTCTAATCTAGGTGTTTGAAAATGTCTCTAACGTGTGTGGGCTAGAATGCACTTTGTTTTTCTGAAGGTATATTCGTTTAACGAGGGCAGTCTCTGAGGAACTTATCAAAAACTGCCTGCCATCTTTCCAAATCCTCTCTGTCTGTAGTGACCGTGTCTTAATCCTGAAGGAAAACGAGGTAATCTTTTCAAATAAACATTCTCAAGGATGTTTAGAGGGAACCCAGTGGCTAGCATGGAGAACCTCCTTCCAGTGTCTGAAAAGAGTTATATTGGGGGAGTACGATTACAGTCAGTTGGAGTGTTTGGAAGCATTTGGCATTTTCAGATGATTAATAATAATAAGCCAAATTGCAAGCAATGATCTTTCATTTGAGTGTGTGTGAGTATGAGTGTGTGTGAGTGTTCAAAGAGCCACTGAGGCTCTTGTTTCTCAATGTCGTTGGTAGAAAATGAGGCACAGAGGGCTTAAAAACTTGCAATAGGCCAGTTGCTAAGGAACTTTCGAAATATTTGAACCTAAGCCCGTTAGGTTTCACTGGGCTAACCTGCCTCTGGCGAGGGTGAATATGAGATGAAGAAACATTTGATCATTGTTAAACAAAAAGGAGGCACTGAAACACATGCAATGGGTTGGATAAAACTTATTAATATTCCTAGTCTTAGGGAACTTGACATACAAGAGAAAAATGTAGAGCACAGATTGAATAGACAAAAATTACCTAGATTAATTACTGTAATTAAATCAAAACAGATCTTGTATGCTGGAACTTATATTACTGACAACATAATTTTGTATTTAAAAGACATTTTTTTTTAACCTGTCTCTTTCTCTCTCTGGTCTGTGGGCTTCTGAGGGACAAACCTCTTTTCTTACTTGGGTCTGAAGTCCCAGGACTTAGAGTGCTGGTCCTGGCACAAATGAGGACAGAAACGATTGAGGACATAAATTTCATCTTGACTTTGACATTTTTATCTCCCATTGTTTGTGGGCCTGATGTTTTCTATTTAATTTATTTGTTATTTGTTGTTTAAGGTGCCTGCACATTCCCAAAGCATCTTTATAACATACCCCACCTAATACATGACATAAATACATCCTTAACCTTGTTAAAAAATCTTGAGCAGTACTGTCTAATAGAAATATAATGTAAGCCATATATAATCTTAAATCTTAATAACCACATTAAAAGAGTAAAAAGAAACTGGTGAAATAATAATTTTTAATAATATATTTTATTTAACTAACATATCTAAAACATTACCATTTCGACATGTAAACATAAAATTATTAATAAGATATCACAGATTCTTTTTTCTACTAAGTTTTTAAAGTCCGATATGTATTTTACACGTAATGCACATCTTCATTCAGACCTGTGTTCAAATGAAATGGTAGACTACCGCATTTCAGTGCTCAATAGGCATATGTGGCTGCCATACCGGTCGGCACAGCTCTGTAGTTCACAAGTTGATGTACAGGACATTTTCTTCCTGTCTAGTGTTCAGTCCCTGCTGTAATGCTACTTGGCTACAGCAGTCTGGAAATGACCCCATCCCCAGTGGTACACATGTAAACTGGAGTGACCAACCATCCCAGTTTTCCTGGGACTGAGAGGTTTCCTGGGACGCAGGACTTGTGATGCTAAAACGAGGACAGTCCTGAGAAAACCAAATGGCTGGTCATTCCACATGTAACCCATGCCTGTCCAAGCAATATGTTTATCCTCCTAGCCACAGTGATTGGTTCAGACATAGAGCATGTAAACCTGGTTGCCAATCATGGCATTTTTGTGGGAACCACTGGGAAAAGAATCTATACTTTCTACTATGGTCATTATCTAGCACTTCAGCTGAACTTTAACAGTATGAGGGGAGAGCCTGGTTGAAAGTATTACCTACTTTGGAGGAAATCACAGTCAGGGAGAAGACTGATTTTTAGTGATTTCTTTTTCTTTCTTTTTTTCTGGATCCAGCCACGCCTGAATCTACCCTGTTCTGAAACTTTTCAGTGAGTCAATAAATTCTTTACACCTATCTCCATTTTGTTTGTTTAAGCCATTGAGGTTGGATTTCCATTATGTGAAACTAGGACAATCCTAACAGGTTTAGAAAAAGTGCAAGAAATCTAGTCAGAAGTCTTCAGGCTCATAAGACACAGGATCTGGGGTTGTCTACTTTACTTTTATTTAGTCTCCTGGAGCTACTGGGGGTGTGTGTATGTGCATGTCTTTTTTTTTTTTTTTTCTGCCTAGGAACAGCAGGTACCTTTGTGAGGCAGGGGATTGCAGGCAGTGAAATGGCTGCATGCTGGCAATAATCTATGAATTTGTGGGATTTTTAAAAGTAGGAGGCAATGAAGACCAGCAGTCTTTCCTCTACTGTCCCTTCCTCCCTTGCTCTCAGACCTTGGTGCTTTGCTCATTTTGTGGGTGCTTTGCTCATCTTGTGGGTGTTTTGCTCCGCCATAATGACTCTCATGATGAGTCATAAGCCTCATTCTAGGTTTTGGGACAATCTACAGTTTAATAGATTCCAACCTGTGGGCTAGGGACCCTTGGGAGTTTGCAAAGAGAGCTGCAAAGTCAGGCATCTCAAAACTCATTCATCCGTTAATCTTTCCTTAATCAATGGATACTAAAAGTGTAATCATTAGCATGTGGAAGGATTATAACACTTTTCGACAGTTTCAGGAGAAGAGTAAGTAAGCACTGAATAGATAGATGTTATTGATCTACTAATATGTAACTTGATATAGTTAAGTGCCATATGTGAAGCACTTAACATATGTCAAAGCATCATGTTTAGACTTCACAGCACTCTTATAAGGCTGTCATTATTCTTCTTGTTCTGAAATAGAAAAATAAAATTATTGCATTTTCTTTATTCACTATTCATTAACGAATTTGATTTTATACTACTGTATTCCCAATGACTTTAACATCTAGTGGAGAAAACAGACTTACAAATATACGATTGTAATACCGGAGTGAATCTATAAACAAACACCAAGGGAGAGGAGAGGAAAGGCCCCCGACAGCGGAAGGAGAGGCAGAGTGTGGGCACTGGACCACCCAGAGACCCCCTGGAAGCACGGTGGGTGCCCGAGCTGAGCCTGACACATTAAAGCTTATCTTCTCTGCTGTACATCTTTACCTTTTTCAGGAGAGAGCTCCATTATTTCACAATGACAAATTTTAGTTTGTTTTTCTGCATCGTGGTGACATAAGGGACAGAACTTCGATCTGTAAAGCAAAAGAGTTGGATTCTTAACCATGGATTTGTGACTACTGAGACCCTTGGGCCAAGTGTCTTAAACATTTTGGGCTAGAGTTTCCTCACCTATGAAGTAAAGCAGGTCAACCAGCTCATTCCTAACAGCAACCCTTCCAAACTGGAGACACCATGAAGCCTGCAAGTTGTGCCCTCCATTTCCTCCTTACTGTCTTGTTAAGAGTCATTACCTGGAAATGCAGTTCAGAAGCAAAGCATTACCGCAGGGTGGAAAGGGGGCTCAGCTTGCAAGGAAAAATTTCAGCTCATTTCACTTTTTCCTATATCAAAAAATCACCCCATTATAGCTTCAGAGTGTCTTCACCCAAATGTATCATAGGACATACAGTGAAGATTTGGCAAATCAGGTTGATGATGGCAGAGAGACAGATGCCTCAATTTAAGCATGATTAGATTCACAGTTGAAGAGTAGTGAGTTTCATCAGATATTTAATTAATATCATTAAGGTTCCCTTTATAGAAGCGAAGCAAAACAAAACAACAACAAAAAATCCCACATGTTTATACATATGTACTTTGGAAACATTAAATTCTTAATCTTGTTATAGAATCTGGATTTTCCAAGAAATCAGCTTTCTTGTTGTATTTAATTTTGTTATGTCTGGGAATGCATTTATGTACGTATGCAGTTATGAGATCAGGTAGTGAGAGGAAGGAGTGGGGAGGGAGAAAGACATTACTATCTGTTGTATTGTTCCCCAGAGTTTAGTGTAGATACCCCAGCTTAAAGACTGAATCATTTTTAAGATTATATTAAAAAATGAGAAGGTGGGGCAAGGTGTAATGTCTCACGCCTATAATACCAGCACTTTGGGAAGGTGAGGTGGGAGGATCACTTGAGGCAGAAGTTCAAGACTAGCCTGGGTAACATAGCAAGATCCTCATCTCTACAAAAAACTAAAAAACAGACAAACAAAAAACAGACATGGTGGTGTGCACCTGCAGTCCTAGCTATTCAGGAGGCTGAGGCAGGAGGATCACTTGAGCCTAGGAGTTCGAGATTATAGTGAGCTGTGATGATGCCACTGCACTCCAGCCTGGGCAACAACAGACTGAGACTTCATCTCTAAAAAATAAAATAAATAAAATAAAAACAAATTAAAAAGTGGAAAGGGAATAACTGTTTATTGACCTTTGTGGTGCATGGAACCTCTTACAATGGGTTTTTTGATTTCAAGAAAACTTCTTAATATCAATAAATTAATGAGTTTTTTAACTTAAATGAAAATATCTCATCATGTTTTATGAATAAATGTGGCAGTTAATATGCCCTATATATTAATATCAACATACATTAGGCCTGTAATCCATAGAAGACTTTATTTGACCTCCGCAAAGTAGATGTTTTTCCTTAGTGCAAGTTGAAATTGATATTTTGCTTCTCTGCAGCTAAACATGTGACAGCCTTGGTCACACGGTGACTCAGCAGAGGGGTCCATATATTGGCTGTCATGATGCTTTTCCAAATTTAGCTGTTTCTCAAAAGGATGCCACTACAGGAATAAACCCCAGGTATTCAGCATGGCACACTTGGAAAGTTGTCCAACTCATAATGCCAGAGTCGCAGACTTTATGCACATGCATCCAAAGCTGATGTATCCAACATCTGTTTCCACTAATTATTGAACAACGCTAGCAAGAAGCTTTCTGGTATTTTTCACCTAACCTTTGTTACTTTACATGTGGCCAGTCCACCCTCATACTGCATCATAATTGGCATAGAAAAGCCAATGCAAAATATCATCAATTGTTAGCATCAATCATCACTGACAACTTCCCGTTTAGTATGACTGTTACTCCTGCTACTGCTACTATGACCACCACCTCTTAAGCTACCATTTGTTACAAACTCAAAGCCTTCACTGTACCAGAAACGGGTGTAACTTTAAGGCATAACTTCCTCTCTACATTTGCCTCCCCTCTTTCTGTCCCTTCTCATCTCCCCCAGAGCTCTGGCTTCACTTTGCTCAGCCTATGACTACTGTCTGCAAGGGAGCTAATATTTAGCTGGCTGTGAAGCCGAGCAAACTAATCTTACAAAACTGCCCTGCCACGTATTTTAGTCTCTTCCTGTTTGGAATTAATCTACGTATTAACGACTTGCAAAGCCTTTGAAGCTGAGCTTGGGCACAAATCTGCACCACAGTCTGTGGCTTACAGTGCTGCTTAATTGTCACACCAGTGTCACCCACCATGTCCTTACCTAACCCACAAGATAACAAGTAATTTAGTTTGACATTTAGGCTGGTTTCTAATGTCAAGTACCAGATTGGTGTGTAAAAAAATGTGGCTTGGACATGTGGTTGTATGAGCCATGGGATTATTTATTATGGGGATCCCACTACGAATGCTTCAAAACATTTGCCTCTTATACCTTTTATCTGTTCTCTCCTGAATATTTTCTGCTCTCCAACATGCCCTTTCTATGTAGCAGGATAAGGGGTCATATTTGCCTTGACTAAAGGTGATGTTGTTTAGATCATTCATGCGGAGCTCAGATGTAGGAAGAGTCAAGCCTGCCTTGAGCTTTGCCGGGCAGTCCCTGTCCCCTCCATCTCCCATCCAGCCACTTTCCCTGACCCATTCCTTAAGGAACTTGCCATGAAAGAGCAGAAACACTCCTTTGTTTGTCTTTCATTCATTTGTTAGATACAAGCTGCAGACCTACTTGTTGGAAAGCACTGAGTTTCACAGTGAGGATCACAAAGAAATATAACATCTGGTTCCTATTCTGAGAGGGTCACCTCTGTTCACTCACTCCCTGCCCTCCTGACTCAATCTACTAGATCAGCTGCAGAGGGGCTTCCTCTTCCTGGAAACCTCTACTGAATTATAAAAGCTGGGGAAATTGGAATTTAGCACCTTCGAAACCCCACCTCCTTTTCCAGATTTGCTTTCTTTCACTCCCCAAAGCGCACCTCATGTGACAACCAAACTATACCCCTGACCATCCCCTGAACCCAACCTGTCCCTTCCTGCCTGCATGACTCATGGAAGGGCTGCCCTCTGCCTCTGCATCCTGCTCTGCCCTCCAACACTGAAGGAATTACGTCCCTTTTATTTCAAAATGACAGCCTAATTTAAATATGTCTTCCTATCAGCTGGATAAAATTCTCTTGTGCCTATAGATACAGAAAAAATGAGACAAAGAGCAAAACACAAAAACTTTGGAGTCTAAAGGATCTCATTCTGCACTTGGGCTCTGCTCCTTACGGATCGTGTCCTAGTGGAAGAATCACTGGAGCACTCTGAGCCTTAGTTTACACATCTGCAAAATGGACATCCTAATACTGCACAATGATTGTGGATTTTCAATAAGGTAGTTTGCATAAATGGCCTAGCACAGTACCTGGCACTCAGTGGGTACTCTACAAATGCTAGTCAGCATGCCTTCTTGGAAACCTCCACTATTAAATGTCTTCTGCAGCTGTTTGCAGGCTTATCTCCTATTAGACTCCAAGCTGATTAAGTATAGACACTACAGCTATTTGCATGGGGTTCCCTGCAGCCTTGTACAGTATTTTGTACCTAACAGATGCTAAGGCATATTGGATACGTCAGTATATTGTTGTAAAAACACAAATGACCGTAGGTCTGGGAAGACCCAGGATGAGCAGGGTGAAAAGTGGGCCTGGGGGGTACAAAGCCCAGGCTCTTTAAAACCTTTGCCTCAGCTCAGCAAGGTTCTTGAGGGTGGGGTGGTTGCAGAGAGAAAATGGTAGACTCATGTGATTTAGGGCCATAGGGTGACCTCTCCCTAGGGTCACTCACAAGATGAATCAGGAAAAGAGAGATCAGAGATGGGGCCAGCTGCTCCCAGATCCTTAGACATTCTAAATAAGGGGAAGAGACTCAGTCTTCCCTGATTAATCTCTGATGATTTATTCTTTGGACATTATTTAAAAGGAACATTTTAAAGTGAATTAATTATACTCCCGTGACCCTTGACCCTACTAATATCATCAAAAGAAACTAGATCTTGAATTTTTAAAAATGCTTGATTTATTTTCTGTGACTTACAAACTCCTAAAGAATGTCAGTTTTTATTTTTGAAATTATAAATAAAAACTCCAAATTTTTCAGCAATAAGTTGATGCATCCCAAGTTTGAAGCATTTCAATTTTATCAAATGAATATTGAGGAAGAGATGTTGTAGATGTAGGTAAAGGATAAACATATAACGTAAGACACACAGAAATGGGGAATTATTGGTTGTCTTCAAAACATCCAATTCCTTTTCCACCTTACTGACCTTGATGCTATTCCTGAGCTTGCCTTTGTCCAACATGACTTGGGTAAATTATGATTGGTATAAGCCAGTAACTTTTAAAGTGCAGGTAGCAGTCTATTAGTGGGTTTTAAAATCAATTCAGTGGCTAGAATCAGAATTTTTTGATTAATAAAATATAGTAGTACAGAGAATAAGATAGAATGGAAAATATCTGTATGCATTGCACAGAAAGGTTGAATTTTATCTTCTGAAATTTTCATTTCTGTTTTATATATGCATATAAAATGCATTTATGTGTGTACTGAGTTGGGATATACAATGTATGTTTTGCTGTGGTCATATCTCAAAAACTTTGGAAGTTGCTGAATTTGTCTGGTTTCATGTTACTTTGTTTATGAATTGCCTGGTGACGGTGATATAGCTCTGGCCAACGAGATGTCAGGGGAAGTCTGGTGGGGAAGGCAAAGGTAGGGGTGGAAGGGTGCGCAGAGATTCTTCACTTAAAAGCATAATGCACAGTGGAGCTCTGGTGTTTTTGTTCCCACTGAATGTTTTCATGTCTGTGTGTGCTTCCTGGAACTGTGGCACCATCTTACAACCGTGAAAGGAGCTCACATGTGATCACGTTGAATATAACAGAGTGGGAATGGTGAAGAAATTTGGGCCCTATGTTTGATGCCAAGCTGTGGTGTTAAATACTTCTGGAACTATTTCACCCCTAGGTTTATTATATGAAATAATAAATCCTCTTAGTGTTTAAGCCACTTAAGTTTTCATTGTTGTCTTTTGTTACTCACAGTTGAAAGTATCTTAAAAGATAAAGACAGCTTATTTTAGGAAGGGCAGGTAAATCAACCCCTGGTGTATAGGTCTGGTGGAAGGGAAGTTTGGAAAAGTACCTGGGGTCAGATGGTGAAGGATGTTGAACCCCAGGCCCACGCATGGATACTGAGACAGTTCAGGGGAATAGTTCTGAGCACAGACTCAGAACAGATTGTCTGGGCTTGAATCTCTGTATGCCACTTGCTAGCCGAGTTACCTTGAGAAAGTAATCACTTGAAGCAGTATGTTAGACTGTTAGTCTGGTGTCATTGTCCAGGGTGGATTGAAAGATGGGAGAAATTGGAGGTACTGAAACTTGGTAGAAGACGGCTGTGACAAGCCAGTAGTGAACAAAGAGTGCTTGTGCTCTGGAGGTGGTCAGGGACACACACGGGAAGGGAAGGACGCAGGCGGTACTACGCAGGTGGGCTTGAAGACAGACGGGACATGGAAACAGGGTTAAGTGTGTGGTGGGTGGGAACAGGGAGTGGGCAGGGGAGGCCACTTTCTGAAATCCCCTCATGGGATGGCCCTGTACTTACTTGCCGTTTCCTCACGCAATCCTTACTTTATGGATGATAAGCCAAAATTCAGAGAAGTTAAGAAGCTTCTAAGAAGAGTGATGTAGTAAATAACGAAGCGTTAACTCCAAGCCTTTTGTACTCCACTGTCCCCTTTATTCCATGATGCCTCTTGAGAGCCACACATGACCAGGACAAGAAAGAGGAGGTCAGGTTGTAGGGAGAAGACAGAGTGTTCAAATCACAGATCCATACACAGACAGGAAACAAAGGAAGGACAGTGTATAGGGCTTAAAGACAGGTCTTCTTAGATGATTTTTTTTTCAGTTGAAGAAAAATGTGAGTGAGAAAATAAAGGCAAGCATTAGAGGAGACATAGGAGTATAAAGAATGGCTGGGAGGAAGGACAGGGCAGGATAGATGTAGTGAAATCCAAGGGAAGAGTCTGCCGCAAGAGGTGGGGGCTCAAAGTGCCACCATGTGAGAGGTAAAGGGGATGAGGGACTGAGAAAGGGGCACTGAATACAATAGTAAGTGGCTTTCTGGTGACTTCTGGGCAGGGCATTCTGTAGTACAAGCTTGGCAAACACAAGCACTAGATTGTAGGATGTAAGAGTCGGGGGCGGGGGGGGAACCACGGGCCCCCAATGTCAGGAAAACTTGTGTGGATTGATGAAAAGTTGCAATGAAAAGTCAAGATTTGACAAGAAAGGGAAGATCTTTTCTCGTTTGAAGTAGAAAGAAAGAAGATAATTTGAAGATGCATTAGAAAGAAAGAGTAAGAGGAGAGGGAGCAGGGTGGGGAGGGAGCAGGAGGAAAAGAGGGAGGGGGAGAGAGAATGAGAAAGAAACAGAGAGCAAGAAGAAAAGAGAGGGAGGGAGGGAAAAAGAGAAAATGAGAGAAAGAGAGGGAGGGAGGGAAGGAGAGAGGGAGAGTGAGAGAGAGAATGAGAGAGAGAGAGGGAGGAAGAAAGAGGAAGAAAGGAGCCCACACAGAAAACAGGGAGGAGCCAGTTATGGCAAAAAGGAGAGCCATGCCATCCAGCTAGAATAGGAAATTTGGATTAGACAGAATTTAGACAATGAGTATGGAGATGATCTGTGCATAAACTGCTTTGTAATTCCAAAGGGGTGAGTAAAAAGAGTAGTGAGTAGCATCTAGGGGTTAGGAGGAGTTGCAGACTGCAACTTCTTCCTGTAACACCTGATGACTAAAGAAGTGGAGGAGATAATGGATATTGGGAGGACATGGAGTTTGCAACCAGTGACTCCGGAAGATGGTGCACGGGGTTTAGAAAAGCAGCAGTGAATGGTGTTGGAGTCCCTTCTCCTGCGGCAAGCTCTGAGTGGCACTGTTAGTGAAGAGTTCAGAATTCTAGTTATGGCTCTGTTCTAACTTGCTGGAAAGTCTGAAGTCTTTTTAGCATAAGGACTTTAGTTTCTTTTTTCTGTGTGGTGGGACACATTGGCGATGGCTCTTTACAATTTTTTGGTGGAAATTCAGTAAGATGACACATGATGATGGGATGAGAATAATGATAATGATGACTATGATAAACACAGTAATGGTAATAGGAGCAGCAGCTATTACTATTGATCTGTTACTACTGCAGCGTTTATTACTAGCACTTTTTCTGTGGTGGGCCAGATACTGTTCTAGTCTTCTACATATATAGAAACTTATTTAACCCTCCCTTTAGTTCTATGAGGTCCCCACAGTTTTTCCTCTGGTTGATAGAAGAAACTCAGATATAGTGAATTTAATTGCCTAAGTTTAACTACTACTAAGCGACAGAGTCAGGATTCAATCTAAGTAGTCTGGCTCCAGATAAAGAATTTGAAAATATAAAGCCTTATATTTTACAAAGAATTTTTATAAGAAAATAAGACATGGTCTAAACAATTTTCAACAAAGCACATATTTTGAAGTTATTTATATTTTGATTACTTAGAGTATCTATTTTTCTAATCCTACTAGGTCCTTAATGACATTGTGTTTATATAGTTTGTTTTTTTTTCCCCACTTAGAAAATAGCACCTTTCATCTTCATGTAGTTTCCTAAGGAAGATAAACCTCTGATGTCGTTTCTTGGTATTTATTTCTATGAACAGCAGCGTGCGTCTCCTCTAATGGATTACTCCTAAGAAGCAAGGATGGCAGCTGTTGCCTCAAGCTTCCTGGCTGACCCTGAGCCAATTGGTGTATCAGGAAAAGGTGATTGAATTTAAAGGAATATAGCTATTTAAAGGCTAAAGAAAATTCTTCACCATGTCACAAAATGTGGAATCAAATTTTAAATATTTTCTCAAAGTGTGACCTCTGCCTCAAGTAATTATTGTGCTAGATTCAAGCAAATTACAATGGATAGGTGATATTCTACCCCACGAGCTGTACATCTCCAACACAGGATTCCAGACTGTTAAATCAGAGGCTATGAAATAAGGCTGTTTTACACAGCCCACTGTGCCTGGTGGGAAACCATTGCTTTCAATACTGCAGCAGCTTGTAGAGGCATATTTGTAATATCTTCAAACTCAGTTGGCTGCAGTTTGGAATTGCGGTAGCTACCTGGGAATTTGATCAAAGGAAAGGTTAGGAAGTCAAGTTAGTATGATATCCTCTGTTAGCTTCAGGAAAACAACCCAAACAGATGTTAAGGGCCACATTGTATTTGCCTCCCTAAGGGGCAACAGCTGGGAACTCCGCTACGTTGACACAAGGCAGATTTGGAACTAGTCAGGAGAAAGTCCGCAAATGACAAGCCAGTGCTCTGCGTTCCTAGGTTTTGTAACTCCAAAAGATGTTTTTAGAAGATTTTCTTTTCAGTTTCCACACATTCTATCGTACACAGCCGCAATCCCAAATTAGTGTTCTATGGGTTGAACGATATCATTTTAAGACTCTGAAAAACGTACACTTTCTGTTTTTAAATTTGTCCAGATGTTTGAGAAGGTTCAGTACAAAAAAAGAAGGTATTGATTCAGAGCCACAGGACCTAGCAGGGTAAACAGCGAAAAACAGTGTGGCGTCCGCACGGCAAGGCCAGCGATGTTGACATCGGCCCACACAGCAGTCTCAGGGTGGGTCAGCCACCTCATGCTGTGGCGGCAGTGATGGCACAATTTAGGCCCAGCTGAAACAAAGTCAATAGCAGTGTCAAAGGGCCTCAGCGGTCTGAAAACACAACCCTGATTCTTAACGTGGTGATGCTGCCTTCCGGTTCGGTTTCAGCTTGCTTCAAAAATAGGTTTGTTTAGAACCTATTTGCCACACTTTTCTCCTAGGGTCTACTCTACATTTTTGCCAAAAAATGAAATATCACATCAGACTTAAAAAAAAAAAAAAGAACCTCTAGTGTTAGGCTGTAGACAACATATCGAGCACTTGATCCTGGCTCTATGAAAATCTTACTGGGAATGGATGGGAAAACTGGGGGCTTGCTTGTTTTTACTATTTCAGGGGTCTGCTTACTTTCTTTATAAAATCTATGTGAAGATATGTACAGGCCAGATTTCATTTGACTGAATCTAACAGGACCTTAATTTTTTTTAATGAACATTTTCACTCATTTAGGAATAAGTCTCATTGCAAGCCAGGTTTAAGATGCATTTCACTAATATCAATTATTTGAATGCCATCTTCATTTTTGGCATATCTGCATACCACTGTATTGCTATTTACATATTTTAAATGACTCTTTTTATCAACAAATTAAATTTTTATTCAACCTTATCCTAAGCAGTTATAGTCCTGAACTCATAAATCTGATCTATGTCTATGTGTATGTATATATGCATATATATATATATATGCACACACACAAATACACATATTTGTAATATTTTTCTAAATACATATTCTAGTAAAGATGGAACTAGCACAATAGAAACCATGTCCGTGTAAAATCATCCTGTATTCCATCAGTGCTAAGTATACTGCCCCCTTTGGAGAACTCTGGTTTATGTGTGAAGGTCTTTTTGTTCTGCATGTTTTAAAAAGATACTACCTTGAAACTTTTACTTCTTTTGTCTTCTACTCTTATTTGGAGCCATCTCACAACTAAAACTGTGTTTCTGTTAACACATATCCTTACTCATTGACTAGTCACCTTGGTCTTCATTTTTTAACTCTCAGGTTCGCATGATATGAACCTGCAGTACAGCTTTTGGCAGAACCTGCCATACCTCAAGGATGTCCAACATTGTATTCAAGTATAGTTGAAGTACAGGTCATAAACGCCTACAGAAGCTGTCTTTATTACAGTCATTGACTCTTCACTTCTGGAAACTGAAAATGATACCTGCTGACAGTTACTGAACCTGACAAGTGCTGCTACTATGAGCCATTTGCTGGCTCATGAGCAATTCGCGTTGTATGGAGCTGAAGTCCTAAGCTTATTGATTTAAAATGGTTTTTTCTCCGTGAATAATTCTATAAAACTGTTTCACACCTCCCAGTAGCTTAGTAGGTAGGAACACAGACTTTAGAGTTAGACCTGGGTTTGAATCCTGTCTTAATCTTTTGCTAACTTTATGACCTTCTGCAATTATTTAACCTCGCTCAGCCTCAGTTTCCTCACTTGTAAGTCAGACAACATAGGCAAAGTGCTTTGAACAGTTCTTGGCATGAAATAAATGTTAAATTAATACTGTCTAGTGCGATCATCAAGTTAGGGGTACTGCACAGGAATGCAATAGAAAGAAAGCAGGGGGTGGGATGGGGTGGTTTTTCTCTTTCTTGAAAATAAGGG
>NW_012147745.1:1429608-1432348 GCF_000956105.1 Propithecus coquereli | reverse complement strand
TCCTGAGGAAGTTACTTTCAAAGGTACAGCTGGGTATAATCCAGCATCATTTCAGCACTTGTGCTCCATAGAGGGTCTTCTGGTTATATCTAGGATGAGAAAGTCAAACGGTTGTTTTGTTACCTTGTTTTCAGCTCCTTTAAAATTTCCTAATACAGGGCTACATTAATTGACATGTATTTGATTTGGGAATTCTTTTTTATGGAGTATTGTAGAGGAGGAGGGCCAGGCTTCATTCCTTTGGGAAAAAGTCATCTCAGTTGGTCGAACGAGGATTTTGAGTCAGCACTTTTAGGTTTGAGTCCTGGCTCTGTCCTGCACTAGCTGGACAAGATTGGACCAGTCATTTAACCACTAAGAACCCTGTTTCTTGATCTATAAAATGGAAATGAATTATACCCTAACTCACAGTAAATACTTTTAAACTCTAAGCTGCTCTACAAATTCTAGTGCCTGGGATTCACAGATACACCACATCTTCACCTTGCCCAACATAGCCATGCATGATATAAACATTTTAACTTCCATTTTATCTACAAATTATTGGAAGGGGATTAACAGATGTGAGAAATGGAAGAGGAAGAAAAAAACTAGAACACATCAACCAGGCTAGTGTGTCCAGGGGATGGTGGACTAGGACTTAGAGGCTATACATTTCCCTTCGAATTTAAAATCATCAGGGAGTTGTCAGCACCAGATACCAAATTACCAAGTATTCTAATTTGTAGTCTGCATTTATTTTTATTTTGTTTTGTTTCAGTGAGTTTGTGAGGGTATTGTGGGTGGGGAAAGAGGGAATCTTCAGGTTATGTCATCGTTGTTGTTGACAACGACATGATCACTACAAGGCAGTGCTTTCTAAACTACTTTCTCTTGAGTCCAAAACTTTTCAGAATCTCTGATGACAGGCATGGATTCTAGGAAAATTTCCTTGTACATCTTCACGCCCAATTTTACTTACAAATCAAAGGATTCACAGGACACCTGAAGCCCCTCTAGAAAGAGAGCAATCCATGGACACCAGATTAAGAGACTGAGCCATAAAGTAGCCACTGAATTTTTTCTGTTTACAGTCTTTTTTCTCTGTTCTGCATGTTTCGCTTTAATTTAGTTTTAAGTAGGATTGTTTTTGTGGGTCATAGTCATGAAGACTCTGGCATCATGCTAGGAATGCCCTCAAGCCTTAACAGTTGCAGTCTTTTCAATAATATTTCTGGGTAAGGTTGTTTGTTGTTGTTGTTATTGATGTAACATTGACTAAATAACCATTCAAAGGATTTGTATCGCTCACATATGAGCCTTGGGAGCCTGAGTATAGGTTCTATGAGGAGACCATTGACTGCTTGATACTTTTCACCAAAGAGCAAAATTTATCCCTTAGGGAGGGCTGCCCTTTTCTACCAGATGCACTGCTCAGCACCACCCTGGAGGGGGCCACACAGCAGAGAGGAGGAAAGACCACTAGGAGTATACCTTCTCATGTTGGGGTGCCTTATAGTGTGTCAGAACACCACTGAACTAAGGCACGTGTATGTTTGTATTCTTCAAAATACACAGAGTTTTGGTATTTAAATATTTAAATGGAAAAACAATGAAAAAAGTCTAAGTTTTATTGAGATGAGACAAATTTTCTAAAAATTTGCTTTTCTAGGTCAATTTTCATTTCTGCTCTGGAAAAGAGATGCAGATATCTATTTTTATTCTGGTAACTCTTACTATGATAGATGTTTAACTTTGATAGCACCTGCTATCAATTTCCAAAAAGCAAGCTGTTCCTAGAACATTAGAAAATACATAGATATTCTTTAAATAAACTAAATGCATAAATGGTTTAAATGCTAAAATTGAGGGATTCTGTCAGGGTAAGATTAATGCTGATATTGAAGCAATTTTACAGAGGTGCATATAATTGAAAAAGCACTTTGATTTTATTTAGGTAAAGTCAAAGCATTTCTCAGTATGGTCTTCTGAGATACTCAGATAAAAGGTATTGTAGACATACAAAATATCATTATTATTATTATCATTAATAGCCAGCCTGGTACCTTAATCATTTCTTTGCAGCTGCCTTATTGATATTAGCTTTTTGGTCTTGATTGCAATTAGGAGCATTACAAACTGCTGAGTTGTGTTAATTCTCAGAACAAAAAGAAAATAAACTAACCAAGCACCACCAAATTGAAAAAGCAGTTTGATTTTATTTAGGTAAAGTCAAAGTATTTATCAAAAACCTCTTTAAGAGAAGCACATTTTCCATGCCTCAAGGATGCTTTCCAGTTATTTCTAAATATACCCTTTCATATCAATTAACATCTCAGAAGGGAAGGTTGGTCATATTGGAGTAAAACAGAAATTATATTTGCTCTCATAATACAAGATAACTCTAAGTATTTATGGTGATGATCATGAGTTCAGACTGCATTAAATTTCAATTTTAGCAAATTATGCCAGAAGAAATGACATTATCTTGTCTAAAGTCAGAAAACTCAGTGACTCTGAAATTGGTTCTTTGGAATAGGTCCATATGGTTAGTTAATACAATTTGATGCTTATCTGGTTGATTTCTGGGAAGAAAACTTGCTTTTTCTGCAAAGAAAAACCAAATTCCAAATACTCGCATAGTTTTTTTTTAAATTTCACATTGACATTTTGCTCTATTTTCTATCTTTTTGTGGACATAGACATTTTGAATGATGACATGGCTAGATAAAGTGATAGTTTCCCTGAAAGAATGATTGTA
>NW_012147745.1:1425818-1426325 GCF_000956105.1 Propithecus coquereli | reverse complement strand
CAACTTTTTCAGAGGCAGAAAACAAAGCAAAACACAAAACTACCTTCCTGCTACTTCTATATTTGCAATAAGATATGAGTAAGAATAAGGACATTTGTCAGATTAGTGGCGGAGTGAATGTGGTAAGTCTACAACATCCTCTTTAGATCTGAGCTTGTAAAGTGTGTGTTGATGAATGCTAGTGTCGTGGGGAAAAAAGTCTGGGTTCAGATAAATTTGAAAAACTCTGGGTTCATAAAGTGGAACTTCTTTGAGATTTTAACATACTAACGTGCAGTGTGATTCTCCAAGAGGCAACCATGATGCATTCCCCAAATACTTTCAACCATGGAACACTTTTGGGAGAGCTCACAGGGAAATTAGGTCCTTGGGACATGGTTTTAGAAAATTTTATGCTAGTATTGAGTATATGGAAGACACAATTATTGTTCTTTTAAAAAAAAAATGAAGCCAAAATACATATATCCTATGGGTCCATCACAGAGTTGGGTATTTGATATGTGTTGC
>NW_012147745.1:1424072-1425768 GCF_000956105.1 Propithecus coquereli | reverse complement strand
ATAATAGTTACCAGATGATAAAAAATTAGGTTAGGAGAAATATCATGTAATTGCAGAAAATATTACAAGCCATCTTTCATGAGCTTCCTTGTTAGCGGGCTTGGATGGATGATTTTGCTACTCAGATGCTAATTACAAGTCTTGGCAACTAAAACCCAATAGGAAAAAACCCCCAGGGATTGGAGCATATTGCTAAAATAAAATTGCAGATTAAATCATGCTTTTTTGCAGGTAGAGGAGCACCTTTGATTCAAAAATTATTTTATAAAATTTTCAAAAATAAACCAAAACATTTTTCTACCTTAGAAAATAAAGTCAGTCTAGTCAGGTGTTTCATTGATAATGGAAGTGTTCAAACATATTTAAGAATAATTATTTAAAAAATAAATTTGATATGTAAGACTGTAGATCTATATTGGCAATGTTTTTCAAATTGGAATATTCTGATGTAGTATCCAGGGTTTGCAAGTTCTACGAGAACTTACTTACTTACTTTGTTTTTACACTTTACTTAGTTAAAAAATGTCCATCTTTCTTATGTCATGTTACCTGGAGATTGCTCTATAGACTGAAGGTCTCCATTTGTGTTGCTATTGCATCAATGCTAAGATTACCTAAGAAGTTAATGTCTAACTCCAAATGTCCTTGGCCCAACCTGATGTCAAAACATTTGTCCCAAGGCAGACATTGAGATGAATTCCTTTTGCTGGTTATGATAACAGGAACTTTTCTTTTGCAACAGTGACATGTTGCAAAACTTTTTTCTTTCCTGAAATTGGTTCTTCGGATAGGTCCATATGGTTAGTTAATACAATTTGATGCTTTTGTGTCAAATTGTATTGATAGAAAATAGGAATAGGAGAACTTTTTTATTGACTAAAACTTTAATTTCTTAAGTTATTTAAGAAATTGAGACTTTGATCTGACACCATAAAAATGAAATTGGGTACTTATTGTTTTGGAGTAATAAAGAAAATAACAGGAGTGGACTCACTACGTAAATAAGCTACATGCTTTTACTATGTGAAGACCAAAGGATATCATGTAGATTTTATCATCATTGGTTAGCGAGAAATGGTAGGAGTTTGAGGCCTTTCCTTGTCACAGAAGTACAGACATGTTGAACTGAAAAGAGCCTGAGCTGAAGCAGTGGGCACAAAACTCACAACATGCAGGCTATGAGCAAGTGTCAGGTGTGGATCTCGCCTTTGTATGATGAGGCAACTTGCAAAAGTGCAATAGCAGTGAATGCAGAAGTAAACATAAGAAAGCAATTTTTTGAAATTTATTGATATGCTTTTTTTACATTATTATATTTTGGAATTCACTATTGAATTTTATTGGTAAAATGGACTGATGATAAAGATAAGTTAATTATCAAAGTTTTCCCTTTTGAACGTGATTGTACAATATTGAAGTTTGAGGAAAACTGATATAGGGGAATTAAATTTAATTCAGACTCACTCTTGGAAAAACTAAAAGTTGTTTGAAATAAACCAGCAAACCTTAATTCCTTCCTTCCTTCCTTCCCTCCTTCCTTCCTTCCTCTCTCTTTTTCTTCATCTTTCCCTACTCTCTTCTTCACCTCTTGTCCCCTTCTCCTGAAAGTTGAAAAGAGCCAGATGACACCAAATTTTTAATTCTAAATAATCAAAATGGTATTTAGCAAATGAAGAAAATTTTTAACACAAATATA
>NW_012147745.1:1414909-1420608 GCF_000956105.1 Propithecus coquereli | reverse complement strand
GAGTAGCTGGGACTACAGGCGCGAGCCACCACACCTGGCTAATTTTTTATTTCTATTTTTAGTTGACTTGCTAATTTTTTCTATTTTTAGTAGAGACGGGGTCTCGCTCTTGCTTAGAGCTGGTCTTGAACTCCTGAGCTCAAGCGATCCTCCCGCCTCAGTCTCCCAGAGTGCTAGAATTACAGGTGTGAGCCATGGCGCCTGGCCTACTTGGTTAATATTTTAAAAAATACAAAGAATAGTTGAAGTAGAGAATCATAACCATAGGACATAAAATTCTTGATCATTTAGGGTAAGTGGAAAGCTTAATTTTTTGTTCATAAATTATCAAATCTACATGATGCAAGAGAGGTTTTAAAATGTAAATATATTATCTCATATGTCTTAGTCTTTAAAAAGTGGAGATATAAACAACTAAATATCTCACAGTAAATACAACAAAAAATATACAGCCAACTTTCTTTTCAGAAAAAAAAGCAAAAACATTTAGGGACTGGAAAGGTTTGTCAAATCTGTAACCATTTTGGATTTACTCAAGCCAGATTTTAAATCTAGATATTCCCTGAGAGAATAATTTAAAGCAGGGGTCAGCAATTTTTTTCTGTGAAGAATCAAATAGTAGATATCTTTGTAGACCACATAGTCTCTATAGCAACTGTTTAACTCTGCCATTGTAGCACACAAACAGCAATAGATTGTGTGTAAGTGAATGGCTCTGGCTGAATCCAATAAAACTTTATTTACAAAAACAGGCAGTGGGCCTGATTTAAAGCATTGATACTGCTGTATGTCAAAATTATCTGTGGGAAATAACTGACAGTAGAAGTGGACATCTACTTTTTTTTTATGCCCAGAACAGCAGTCTCCTTCCTCTGAGAAATGCTTACTCCAAACTCACGCTGTGAAATTGGAGTTTGAATAGTCCATCTCCTTTGACTGAAGAATCTTCCCGTCCTGAGTCAACTCTTCCTTTGGCCTAAGCCAAAGCTGTATTTCTGTATCTTCCTCCATGGAGGTACTGCCAACACAAATGAGGAGGTACCACTCTGAGTGGGCGATGAGGCTGGAACAGGGGGCCCTTTGGCTTATTTGCTTAGGCCAAGCTGAAGACCCCAGATGTTTTTCTCAGGCTCCCAAATGAGGCCTTCCTGAGGTTGTACAACTCATTGAAGCAGATGAATCTCCCAAATGGAGATGACTGTGGAAGAGCAATCATCTTTGCCTTGTAGAATCCTTCAAAGAGCTCTCCAGGGAGCATCACTCTTGGGGAGATATTTGGCACGATTTCCCTATGTATGAACCATAGGTTGTAAGCTGAGCTTGATCACTTCTCCATGCTGTGCTGAAACACACACCCGCTTGGCCATTTTCCAAGTGTTGTAAACACCTGATCCCTTTGGGAGGCTTTTGTAAGGAAGAATATTTTGTTTCTCGTAGTCACTGGTCCCCTTTCACCATTCTGAGCAGCATGGTCTTTGGAAAAATTTCAGTAGAATGAGCAGAAGACATCCCAGATGGGCCTGTTTCTTCTTGTAACTTGGATCATTGTCTGCTCTTGACTGCTGTGAAAGTCTTTCGCATCCTCTCTCCTGTGAATGGTATATGGCTGGTGTATTTCTGCTTAAAATGAAGCTTTGAGCAACTTGAATCTTTTCCTGAATTCGGAGAAGTGCTTTCACTGTGTTATGGGGACTGGGTGGGCCTCCAAATAGGATATTCTTGGTCAACATTTGCCCATTCCTAAATGCACATAGCTCAACATGTTGTGTGCTTATTGAAACACCTCTGTGGTTTGTCAAACTGCTGTTAAGTTGATGTTGTCTGTTGCACTGGGCACTCCCACTGAAAACAAAAACTGGGCTGATGACACAGAAACAAGTGATTAATATGCATCCAACATGAGGATAACTAAAGGCAAGTCAAAATAAAAGCTGGAAAGAGCTCTAATTTTTTGTAGGTCCTACTGTATGATTATTTAGATGTGTTCTAGTTAATGAGATCTGTCAGTCATAAGTGGTTTGGTGGTTAAACAAAAGGGATGACATACCTATTTCATTGAACCTAAATATGATTGTACCGCATCATAACAAATGATGATGTATTAGAGGATTACCAAGCGTGAATATTAAGATATGCTGTTTTATTTAATCTTTACAACGATCCCCTAAAATCAGTTTTGACCCCATTTTGTGAAGTGGAAAACTGAGGCTCAGAGAGGTCAGATAACAAATCCATAGCCACACGAGTGGTAAGTGATGGAGCCAGAACCAAAATTCAGGTTGGTTTGATTCCAAAGCCTGTGCACTTCCCCACTACCCTAAACTTCAGACAATCTGTAGAAGCTCCACAAATAGTGCTTGTTGCCTGAGAGTTATAGAAGCACCACCCATTACTGGCCTTTTCTAGTGAGGCCCATCTTAGGGCCAGGGTTACCTTGTCCTGGCATCATGAAGTTTGCATCTTTGCTGAATACATTTGTAAAAATATACAATACACAGCTTATCTGGAAACCCTAAATCAGTGTTTTATTCTCTAACCCAGTGAATATAAATCTGTCCCCCTTCCCACGGTCGACCATAAATTCCCTCTCCTCCCTTTGCTCCTCCCTGGGGACATTTGGTCATGTCTGAAGATACCTTTGGTTGTTACAACTGGACAGGAGCAGCTACTGGCATCTCTTGTGTAAACGCCAGGGATGCTACTAAATATTCTACTACATACAAAACAGTCCTCTCTCAACAGAGAGTTATCTGCCCAAAATGTCAATAGTGCCAAGTCTGAGAAACCCTTTTGTAGAATAGACTAGGAATTCATGGCAAAACTTTAAAAAGATTGAGAACTTGGTCAAGCAGAGCCATACATCTCTTATCTGTAGAGAGTTCTATCCTATCTCTAACAATCACATCTCATGCCAGCCTCTTTCCCACATGTTTCCCAGTAGAACTTGTTTGTGATGTCAGTGAATATTATTAAAAAGCTAAAGTGATACCAAAGTGGAGCTCCAACCTTTCAGAGAAGATAACGTTGGCAGCTATGTTCTCTGTTTCTTGTTCCATGTTCTGGAACTGCTGTTAGCAGCCATGTTCTTTTTTTTTGTTTTTTCCCTTGACCTTTTTTTTTCTGAAAAAAGGCAGCTTCCAAAACTATGCCTCTTCTTTTGAAACACAGCATATGCTTGTTTAAATGCTCCATGTGGCCAGAGCTCCAAACATAGGGTTTTTCACATTTGTTTCTCATCATTTTTGACAATTAGCCTCCCTTATTTCAATAAACATCTCACTCTTAAAGAGTAATTCTTAAGTACCATTTATCTTTTCCTGAGTGGAGAAAAGATTTCCCATGAACAAGCATTTCACATTTTTCTTTGCAAAATGTTTTCCCAAGTATTTAACTCTGTGGAAAAACCTATAGGGCAGACACAAAAGGATGTTGTGATAGTTGAAAGTCTAATGCTTTAGTTTCCACATTAAGGAAACCCCCTGCCTCTGAGAACGACCATGACTTAACTTTGAAGATACAGTTTTGCTTTAATGCAGGCAAATAGCATTCTCATTGGGCAATTTATCCAGGAAACAATATTTTAACCTAACATATCTCTATGAATACTTGTAACCTTTCAAGTAATCTTTAACTATATTAACAATTTTGGGACTTGAAGAAAAAATAACAGAAAGTTGAAATAATTAAGTTATACATTTGACTGGAAACAAACATTGACTGGCATATTATTTCTTTTGGTGACCAATCAATTGAATCAGACAACATCATCATTTCTAAGTCCTGGAAAAATATGGAAATATCTGATTATTTAATTGAGTTTTAAAAGTCATGTCTAGGATCATCCACAGGTTATGGAATTACCATCTTACGGGTCTACATTGGTGTTTGCTTATAAAGCAGAAGAAAATTGGTTTACGAAGAGGTATTAAAAATACTTAAGACCCACATGTAAAAAATGAAGCCATGGTCTCCCCACTTCATTCTACCTTCATCAAAACCAGACACAACACTGAAATCAAGTCTTTCTCTTCCCAGTTCTCCACTGTTCTCATCTTAGATGCATCTTTTGTTTCTGTATTCCTTTCTGAAAGAAAGGAATTCCAAAATTCAAGAAACAATATTAACTTGATCTTATTATGAATGGATACACACTTGCCTAGGACCTTGTCTGAGAGTTGGCTCTGACACTATCAAATGAAGGAAATGCCTTTAAGTTTGTTAGTTTGGAAAGAGATTGGTTTAGATTGAGCAGTAATCTTTTTTGGCCCCTTTGCTCTCACAGCTAAGAAATAGGGTTTCCACATGTATGTAGTTTTCCCCACTAAATCAAAATACGTGGGTCTATAAATGTATGATTAATTATTATAAAATGTATAATCAGTTATGTGATATGTAGGTAAAGTCAGAAAGAGGTATAATATGTATTAAGGCTGAATTTACCATTTATTGTTCTTCAAAGAACTTCTCAATTGAAAACCGATTAACTTTCTCAGTCTACTTTATGAAGTTTTTTTGTTGTTGTTGTTGATCTGCAATCAAAATGAGGAGATTTAAGCATAGATCTAATTTTTCCACCTCTATCACACTGTGAATTTTACAAAGAGGTATTTTATAACCTGTATTTCTGGGTTTGTGATTTTATTGGTTTGTTTAGCAGGCTGCTTGTCCCTGGAGAAATTAAGTCTTCAGATTTGTAGTTGGCAAAGTCTTTTAGTCCTCTGCTGTGCTCCCCTTGGGGGATGGAAGTGTCTCAGGTTGGTCCACAGTGACTTCTGTCACTGTGCAGTACTACTGTTCCAGGGGAAACTGCCAATTGGCAGCTAGACTTGAGTATCTGGACAATTAGCAGGCTTCTGTTCAGTCCTTGGTCTTACTCACTACCGTGACTGCAGAGCAAGCGTGTTACCTGGATGAGGTATATTCGGGCACATGAAGTAACTGGCTAGGATCCAGTGACAACACCAAGGATGGCTGGGAATAGTGCTTTAGCCCTCTATCCCAATCTCCATAAATCTTCCAAACATACCAAATACACGTGAACTCTAAGTCAAAACAAGCTGTGGGCTTGCTATGCTTGCAAATTCAAGATAAATATGTAGTCCTTTTCTTCCAAATGGATTTTTGCCTGTAAGCTTTTCTTATATAGGAATGTAGAACTTGCCCAGGCCAATGGTCTTAAAGGGAATGTTCCCTAGGTTAAAAAAAAAGAAAAAAGAATTATGTTTGGTGCTCAACTTGTTTACTGATATTTCTGTAGTCATGTTGAGCCTCCTTGGATGGTATAGCTCCCGAACAAAAGAAACTACAAAAATGAAAAATCTACAGAAGTCTTATAGTCTGGGATTACAAGAAGCTGAGGAAACACTTGTCTAGAGATATCTTGGATAACCAGAAGAGACATTTAGGATTAAAATAGATTATTAACAGATGGTAAGCATGTAGAAAAAGGAGCAGTGATTGTTCAGAAATTGCATGGTTTCATTGAAAACAAATCACACCAAAGAAACATGATTTCCTATTTAGATGAACTTTGTATAGTAGTAGAGAAAAATACTACAGGTACAGTGTTTCATTTTAGGAGGACATTTGATAGATCTCAATTGAGGGTGCTGTTGCGTAACGAAACCATCGCTGGGTTTAGAATCAGAAAACCTGCCTGACTCTCCCACTTTTCAGTTCTACACAGTTTCACAAGTCAA
>NW_012147745.1:1401153-1404144 GCF_000956105.1 Propithecus coquereli | reverse complement strand
TCCAAAGGTATGAAAAATTACAGATTATGTGGGTCATTAATAAATGAGTAAAACATAAAGCAAGCTTCCAGCATTTGTGAAGAATTACTCTTGGAAACAGATAGGATGGAAATATGGTATGAGTTTATGTATGTATCTGATCCTGAGCCAGGAACAGATTCCAAGCATAGCCACAGAGTTGGTTGCACATGTGAATGTCCTGGAAAATCCAGCCATAATTCTATTTCCCCAAGTGGCTCAGCCTCAGACTGAAATGTTCTTGGAAACATAAATATTCAGGATACCATAGAAATCAGAACAATTTACATGATTGTTTTTCTAGAGAGAAATGTTTTAACTTTTGTGGCATATCAGATTAGTATTCCCCAAGAATTGTTCACTCTATTCTGAATAAAATTCTAATAGCATTAAGAATCATTTTTACCTTCCCTCTAAAGTATTTTAATAGCTTCCACCTTACTCACAACCACAGTTTATTTTATATGCAAAGGAAACAGAGAGAAAATGGAAAGAGCCAGGCATTAAGGGAGTTAAACTGGAGAGTGCAGCCACAAAATTTCAAGTATTTTAATGGGTATTCTTGGTTTTCCCTGTGTTTTAAAGAAAAATTTGCTACCTTTGCAATTTGAAATCACAGTAGTTTGTAAAGTCTATTATATTTAGCATCAGAGGTTCACAAAGCCTGTAGATGAGGGGAGCTTTTGAAATGTCACCCACACAGGAATCTTCCGCAGCCCTTCTGGCAGTGGCTCATCCACTCTCTAGCCAGGCCCTTCCAGTGACAGGAATCTCATGTCAGTCCATTTCATTGTTGAATACATCAGATGGCAAAAAATGTTCCTCCTTATATAATTCAAATGCCATTTGCCTTTTCAGCCTGTGAATATTTGCAAGATTGTGTTTCCATTAAAACCCCAATTATGCTGACTTTGAGTCCCTTGGGGCTCTTGTGAGAAAGTGTCTCTTTTTAGAACACTTCTCAGGTACTTTCCATCCCGCCCAGAGTGCTGTTTTACATGTGCTCTCCCGCAGATCCAAACCAGTTCTTCACTCTGGCCCTCTTGCCAACCTGCCGTGTTACTGACTCACACTGTGGTGGTCCTTATAGGATGGCTGCTCTTCCAGGCACAGCCGGCTGCTACTGATGGCCACACTTTGGAGCTACCATTCTTCTTTTTGCCATCTGTTGTAATCATATAACAAAATCTTCACAAAATCCTCTATAGCAGAGGCTGTAATTTTCATCAAGATCTAGCAACGGCTTGGGGTCATTTGCTATTAGAGATGGTAGATATGGTTTTCCTTGGGCCCTGCAGGTCACAGGGCCCTCCCATAGCACCCTTCCATAACCCCTGGCTTTTTTCTTGCAGCAGGGTCAGCTCACCTCCACCAGACACAGTGTCTTTGGGCCCCCAAATTGCTATGCCAAGAGAGAAAAAATATTTACCCTTCACACCAATCTCAGGCCTATGTAGCTCTACCCCCAAACCTACTTTTTTCTAGTTAATTATCCTGGGAGATTCAAGGACAGTTATGTTACTATGTAATAGTCCAACATCAGTAATTTCCTAAAGTATAGGTTGTTCAGTTTTATATAACGTTAATAAAGGTCATTCTATTAGGAAACGATCTTGTTGAAACTAACAGAAAACAACTGTGGCTAACTTAAACAGGGAAGAAATTTGTTTAGAAGGAAATTGGGTCACTCCCAGAATCAGACTCAGAAATTAGGCAGTGACCTGTCGAGTTTATGCTGTAGGGAGCATCAGACCTAGCTGCAGCAGTGGTCTGGTTTGGAAGCTGCCCCTGTCACAGTCACCTCTGGATGCCTGTGTCAGCCGTTACTGCCAGACTCCATATTCCCTTCCCCTTCAGATCCTGAGCTAGTGCTGTTCAGTAGAAGTTTGCACAGTGATAGAAGTATATCTTTGCTATCTTATACAGTAGCCACTAGACACATGGCTATTGAGCAATTGAAAAGTGGCTGGAGTATCTGAAGAACTGATTTTTAAATTTTACTTAATATGAATTAAAATGAATTTAAATAGCCTCATGTGACTATTAGTTATTATAGTGGACAACACAGCTCTAATCTATCAGAGCCTATTGTTTTGGGATTGTCAGTCAAAAATTTTCCAGGATCCACTTTTTCAGATGTGAAAAGTGCTACCTATACTTCTATTTCTTGGCTCCCAGATCTCTATATTTGGCCTGTGAGAGAAACACCACCCAGATCATTGGTTCAGTATGTATAGCATCCTTCCAAAAAGGATTACTCACCAAGCACTGAATTAGAATGGCTTCAGTAGGCCCTTCCATCATTTGACAAGGCCAGAAACACCTGAGTGATGAAGTAACAATAAAATCAATGGATTTTTTTCCACGTTTGTGGAGTCTTAGTTGAGTGTTATGGCTCTAAAGCCAGAGTTTCTGGGTTAGAATTATGGCTCTACCATTTACCAGTTCAGTGACTTTAAGAAAGTTACTTAACTAAGTCATTTGTGCCTTAGTTTCCTCATCCATAACAAGGATATGATCAGAGTAGTTAACTGAAAGTGTAGGCAAATTTATGTAAAGGTGTAGAAGAGTGTCTGGAATGTAGTAAGCTCTCAATGAGTGTTGGCTTTTATTGTCATCACTGCTACAAGCACCCAACTGATTTTGCAATAAGAGATCCAGTGGATACTAATCAGTTTTCCTGTGAAAACATGAACAGGTATGTCTACCAAACTACTGCAAATCATAAAATCGACTTACGAAGTTATAGATGCCAAAGGACATTGTTGATTCCAACGGCCTGACTCTAAGGGTGATCCTTACCTTCTCAGATGGTTGAAAATCTATTTAAAATCTCACCTTCTAGAAAAGAGTAGTATGTTTTTTGGTGATAAAACTTCTACTTTGTATATCAAATGATAAAAAAATTAACAGTGTGCAGATTTAAGGCAGAGAGTGTGGAAACACACACAATGAAGGAAACAATGCCAATAA
>NW_012147745.1:1396702-1401103 GCF_000956105.1 Propithecus coquereli | reverse complement strand
TATATAGCTGTGTGTGTACCTGTACAGGTCAGTGAAAGCTGGAGAGGTAAGGCTATGCAGAGTTGGGGGGCTAAGGAACTAACTGGGGTTATCCAGTTGAACAAGATGGAGAAAGGCATCACAGAAAGTCGTGGCATGGAAATGAATGACATTATTAGAAGTATTGAAAAGTTTTATATGGCCAAAGCAGAAATTTGTGTGTATGTCTGAGCCAGTTTAAGAAAAGATTTTAATATAATAAATCGTTTGAACTTCATCTTTTAGGTGATGGAGAAAATAGTGTGAATTTTAAATTGGTGGCATCATGAGATTTATGTATGAGAAAACACCTCTCAGGGCTCAGTGCTGCACTGACTGAAGTTGGAAGAGACTGGAAGTAGGGAACATGCTAAGAAATAGGTTAGTCAGAAATCTAAATTGATCAGATTTTGAGCATAATAGAGAATTGATTTGATCCTATAACCAAAGGCAGGAGTAAAACTGGCCTTAATGACTCTGTAAGAATCAGGGTCATTTGAGTTTTCTTTTTCTATCTCTTGTCTCTACTTCTTTCTATGTCAGCTTCCTTCCCTGATACAAGATTATTTATTAGATTAAATCTGTGACCCTAATAGCTGTCTAGCCAGAAAGCTTAAACAATTTTGAGTAAAGGCTCTGTTGGAAAACCTTGGGTCATTTTCCAATCCATAGACAAATCACTGAGGTCAAGGGATGGGATGTTTTAATAGGCTTGGGGCTCACCTTCCTTTTCAGTATCCACATTAACTTCTAAATTGATGAAGGAACCTTGAGTTCATTTAGAGATGTTATGGGCCCAATTTCATGCAACTGATCATGATTAGCTTAAGCCAAGCATTATAATCTGGTTCTATATTTTTCTAAGTTTTTTTTTTTTAATGCAATTGAAGGTATCCTTGAAACCCACTTAATTACAATGAGATTCCAAGGAAAATGTGTTGCAGAAGTTTCTAAAAAGCCATTTTCTCTCTTGATAGAGAGGGTTGGACTTAGTTGGGGGACCTCTTTCCTCCCTCTGCTTTTATTTTTTCCTCAGAACAGATATAACGTTTTGAGATATAGTAGCCAACTGGTGACTATGAGTTAGTATATACGGGGGAAATTCCAAGGAAATTGAAAAGACATAGGCCCTAATTTTTTGAGCCTCTATAACCAATGAGCAACTGTCTACCTCTAATGTTTTTGCTATGCAAGAGAAACAAACCCTTTTTTGGCTTAAGCTTCGTTAGATAGTTTTTGGTTACTTGTAGACAAATACCTTTCTGAGTGTTACAGTACACTCTAGTCAAAATCATGCAGCCATGGAGGTGAGTTCAGGCAAGAAATTGGCAGCTATTATTCAGAACACTCGTCCAGTAGGATGGGGGAGGAGGACAAGTTTTCCTCAAAGAAGACAGTGGGTGTAGCATAAAGATAGTCACTGTGGGAATCACTAAAAATGGGACAGAAACCCCAACTTGAATTTACTACAGAAATATTTGGAAGACTCATTGCCTTAGCCCATGGGATATAAACAAGGACAGTGGCAATGGGGCTTGAGAGAGTTATGAGAGTTATGAGAAAAGAGAGTTATGAGAATCATGCAAGAGGGAAAATCAAAGTGATTTAATTCATTTTAGGCTTGCAGTGGCTGAGTGCTAAGGATCTCACGTAAGTAGAGGACAATAATGGCTAAAAACTATACACTGGTGAAATTGTAGTCAGCAGTGATAGCTTACTAGATATCAAATTAATAATCTCTTCTTCCTCCAAATTTTACTTTTAACAGGATATAAACATTAGTAATTCACAAAGAAGTATATATTATAATAAGATAAAATAAGAGGAACTGTGTACAAAACATGCCTGACATGAAGTTTTCTATTATATATATATATCTGCCTGAGTGGATCAGTAGGTATAGTTGAACGGGTTCCTAAATACTAGCAGCTAACTAGGAATAGAATCCCTTATAGTGTTCAAAGCATGTCCATGCTATAAAAGCAAACCAGATACTTGCAAGAAGCACAACTATTCCTGATGTGCACCCATAGAGAAGTTTCTCCTAGGCATCCTCAGAAAGGCTGAGGATGTAAATGTACTTACAGTAAATCTGGGGACAGGTTTTGTAGAAATATTTCTCATAATATCCCTTAGTATAGAATGATGATATAATATCAAGCCCAACTCAATATAAGCTTTCCTCTGGGTTTGGAGCTAGGTAAACTAACAGGTCTGTTCTATTCCATGGTGGTCAAGTGTGTCTGGTATGCTATGTTCATTTATGGGGACTGTATTTTACAAAGGACAATAACCAATTGTGCAGCACTCTGCACATATATTATAGTCTCAATAGATTCTTGCTGGATGAATAAATGATTAAATGAATGCATGAATGGTTATAGTAACTGAACACATTTTACTTGTGCAAGAGTGGCCTCTTGTTTCCCTCAGGGAGTTTATAGTCTGGTTATGGAAGCAAAGAATAAAACTCACAGGAAACAGAAACAAATACAGATAAAAATAGGAAAATGCAACAATGCAAGCAATATCCTATGGTGGTAACATATTGTTTGGTAAATTCTTTCTATCCCTATCTCTATCTATCTATCATCTATCTACCTAAACAATAGGATTTTGAAATAAATGTTTTCTGAAAGAATTTGTGCAAAAAATGGAAATATTTACTAGTATTTATTTTGTATTTCATTATAGCATGTGATGAGGAGGGGAGACAAATTAAATGAAAAACCAATTGGGAAAAGCAGAACGGGCAGAGATTAAGCTAGACCTAAAATCTCCAAAGGTATGAAAAATTACAGATTATGTGGGTCATTAATAAATGAGTAAAACATAAAGCAAGCTTCCAGCATTTGTGAAGAATTACTCTTGGAAACAGATAGGATGGAAATATGGTATGAGTTTATGTATGTATCTGATCCTGAGCCAGGAACAGATTCCAAGCATAGCCACAGAGTTGGTTGCACATGTGAATGTCCTGGAAAATCCAGCCATAATTCTATTTCCCCAAGTGGCTCAGCCTCAGACTGAAATGTTCTTGGAAACATAAATATTCAGGATACCATAGAAATCAGAACAATTTACATGATTGTTTTTCTAGAGAGAAATGTTTTAACTTTTGTGGCATATCAGATTAGTATTCCCCAAGAATTGTTCACTCTATTCTGAATAAAATTCTAATAGCATTAAGAATCATTTTTACCTTCCCTCTAAAGTATTTTAATAGCTTCCACCTTACTCACAACCACAGTTTATTTTATATGCAAAGGAAACAGAGAGAAAATGGAAAGAGCCAGGCATTAAGGGAGTTAAACTGGAGAGTGCAGCCACAAAATTTCAAGTATTTTAATGGGTATTCTTGGTTTTCCCTGTGTTTTAAAGAAAAATTTGCTACCTTTGCAATTTGAAATCACAGTAGTTTGTAAAGTCTATTATATTTAGCATCAGAGGTTCACAAAGCCTGTAGATGAGGGGAGCTTTTGAAATGTCACCCACACAGGAATCTTCCGCAGCCCTTCTGGCAGTGGCTCATCCACTCTCTAGCCAGGCCCTTCCAGTGACAGGAATCTCATGTCAGTCCATTTCATTGTTGAATACATCAGATGGCAAAAAATGTTCCTCCTTATATAATTCAAATGCCATTTGCCTTTTCAGCCTGTGAATATTTGCAAGATTGTGTTTCCATTAAAACCCCAATTATGCTGACTTTGAGTCCCTTGGGGCTCTTGTGAGAAAGTGTCTCTTTTTAGAACACTTCTCAGGTACTTTCCATCCCGCCCAGAGTGCTGTTTTACATGTGCTCTCCCGCAGATCCAAACCAGTTCTTCACTCTGGCCCTCTTGCCAACCTGCCGTGTTACTGACTCACACTGTGGTGGTCCTTATAGGATGGCTGCTCTTCCAGGCACAGCCGGCTGCTACTGATGGCCACACTTTGGAGCTACCATTCTTCTTTTTGCCATCTGTTGTAATCATATAACAAAATCTTCACAAAATCCTCTATAGCAGAGGCTGTAATTTTCATCAAGATCTAGCAACGGCTTGGGGTCATTTGCTATTAGAGATGGTAGATATGGTTTTCCTTGGGCCCTGCAGGTCACAGGGCCCTCCCATAGCACCCTTCCATAACCCCTGGCTTTTTTCTTGCAGCAGGGTCAGCTCACCTCCACCAGACACAGTGTCTTTGGGCCCCCAAATTGCTATGCCAAGAGAGAAAAAATATTTACCCTTCACACCAATCTCAGGCCTATGTAGCTCTACCCCCAAACCTACTTTTTTCTAGTTAATTATCCTGGGAGATTCAAGGACAATTATGTTACTATGTAATAGTCCAACATCAGTAATTTCCTAAAGTATAGGTTGTTCAGTTTTATATAACGTTAAT
>NW_012147745.1:1392460-1395067 GCF_000956105.1 Propithecus coquereli | reverse complement strand
AAGGAAAATAATATACAACAATCCGAATCCCTCAAAAATTATTTCTTTTCTAAAAAGAGTTCAAAAAAATATTAATGGAAGGAAAGATCTTGCTGTAGTTTTTTTGTGTCCCTAGAAGACACGGTATTATCTAGCCTGCAGAATTTTCCATCTGGTTTTAAAAACAAACATAGCAGATTTCAGTTCTCTAACACGTTATAAGCAGCAAATGGAAGATTCATAATATGACTTATTCCACAGAGAAAAACTAAACTGGATATCCCACTTCACATGAAATCGATAAAATTGCCCTCATGTGCATGCATATATAAATTTTGCAAGTCTTTTACACATATGTTTCTTTTTTTTTTCTTTTTGAGACAGCCTCACTCTGTTGCCCAGGCTAGAGTGTCATGGAGTCAGCCCAGCTCACAGCAACCTCAGACTACTGGGCTCAAGCAATCCTTCTGCCTCAGCCTCCTGATTAGCTGGGACTGCAGGCATGCACCACCATACCTGGCTAATTTTGTCTATATATTTTTAGTTGTCCAACTAATTTCTTTCTATCTGTAGTAGAGATGTGGTCTCACTCTTGCCCAGCTGGTCTCAAACTCCTGAGCTCAAACGATCCGCCTGCCTTGGCCTCCCAGAATGCTAGGATTACAGGCGTGAGCCACTGCGCCTGGCCTACACATGTGTTTCTTAAATGCCACTAGCTCATAGAAAATAGAAAATCCTCTAGTTTTATAGGAACTGAACCAAAAAGACATGGAATCTTCATCAGTCAAGACCCAAGTACTTTGAAGTATTTATACATGCCAGCTGGAAGAAACATACTATGCTACACTTAAGGCTAAACACTTGTACTACTGCATGATATGATATTAAAATGGGTATATTATGGTTCACAACTTCATGAATGCAACTACATGGATTTAAGTAATTATTAGGGTGATAGAAAACTAGTCAAAAACAGGGAAGTGATGTCTAAACTGATGCTTTAGCTTTTTGTTATTGATTTCCTAAGAGAATATGATTTATTATGTATATTTTAAAAATAGGATGTGTGTTTTGAATTGACTTTCTGATGGTGGAGATGAGTTTTCCTCAATACATGTGCCTAAAGGTTCCTCTAACAATAGCACACATTTGTTAGACAGCTAGCCAAGGAAAGAGGAATTTTTATTTATGCAAATACAACATATTCATATCGCAATTAACCTACAAGTACATACTAGCACTGTATTTTACTTGGTCATATGCATAAATCTGAATCTGAAATATTTATATTTACCTGGATTTTTCACAATCCTCTTTTGAAATGAAAATATAGAAAAATCTAACCCTTCACACAGAATTTTCCACTTTGAAATAGTAACTATGAGAGCCAACAAGGAGTGCTATAGGTAGATGCCAATTTGCTCTTGTCGAAGAAGACAAAGAGTCAAAAGAAGTAGTGGTGAAGAAATTAAGAAGCCCGTGTTTCTCTATCCCTTTATGCTGAGCTACAACTTGGTCTCTTCCCTTCTCACTTTGTGTGAGAGACATGCAACGTTGTTTGACTCATTCGGGTAGTTTTCAGAGACGATGGGCAGAGGTGAGACCACAGCAACCGATGGCCCTTCTCCCTCTCGATTTCTTTAGCTGTAAACCCTAAACAAGGAACTTCCAGAGAGAAGCAATCTTTTGTGAAATTGCCCCTTCAATTTACTTACAAATCTCTTCTTCTACCCTCCTCTGTCCCATTTCTCACAAACACAAGTGCTAGAATAATCTCTTGTTACTGAAGGAAGAGACTAATATATTATTCAAATGAGTTAATGTTTTTTGATGAATGAGAAAGAAAAATTCAGAGATTAATGAGGGCTGCTGGGGCCATTTCCTCTTGTTTTGTAAATAAATTAATAAGGATATGTTATCAAGGAAAATTATATAAGCATATATTCTATCAAAACACCAGGAACCTGGTAGATCTCCAACCAACAAAAAATCTTCTGAGTGAACAGCAACCTTGGGGTTGGAAGGACCAAGACCAAGCTTTTGAAACCAGATAATCAGACTCTTTTTTAAAGATATATTTATATGATACTTTAACAATTATTTGGGGAGTAAAATTTTTAGCTGGTTAGGTGGCTATTTTCATTATAAAACCACAAAACCACTAATAGATTATTTATTTGAGTGTCTGACTGACTAATTCCTCTTCTTTCATAACTCACGTTTCACATAGATACAAATACAAATACTTGCCATACCCACACTTTGGTATGATATTTATGTCACACTTCAGTGTGAATAACTAATTTTAGCAATCATTTTGCAATCTGATCATGAATGATATCTCAACCTAGAGTTGTTGTTTCGCTTTATTTTGTTTTAACACAAACATTACTCTCTGGTTTAACCATGACCTATTCTTGAGTAGGAATAAATGCCAATGTAGTCCTTCAAAACACAATTCTAAGGGTATATGATATTTCTATCCCAGAAATATCCTCCTATGCCAAATGAAAATATTGTCAAAATATTAAATCCATTCTTTACAAGGTCAACTGAAGTTTATTCTCCCTTTACTTTCTCCTTCCACGAAAACCTCTGGTGCCCACTGCCTCATGCAGGGGACCTTCA
>NW_012147745.1:1379288-1380420 GCF_000956105.1 Propithecus coquereli | reverse complement strand
GAAAAAATTGTTTTCATTTACAGTGATCAAATTCAGGTTGTGCCTGTATGGATTTATATTCACTATTGGATTGTTAAGTCATTGCACATGCAATCATTTTTTTTTTTAGGAAATGATGGGATATGTTCATAGGAATGTCATTCTGTGGTGATAAACTTAAAGCTTGGTGATATTTTCTTTTGACTCTTTCCAATCTGTCCTTAAAATCTTCATTCTTATTAACCTAGCACCTTGAGTATTATAATTGCCATGAAAAAGACCTTTGAGGAAAAGACCACTGTGCATATTTAAGATAGATATTAGTATGGAGGATAAGTGTCTCCTACAAAGTTCAAATACACAAACAGATGTCCTATTTACCAGTTAACTGACCTTTGGTATGGCAAGATTTCTAGAAGTCAAGCTGAGGTTAATTGAGAATAGGCTTTTAGATACTAATTCTGTGAAAATAGTTCTTAAGCTTCAATTCTGCTGATTTCATGATCTGCAATAGTATTTGTGCCAATTTGGGATAAATTCTAGTCTATTATTTATAAATCTTTCCCATAAAACAGATACTAAGTGACTAAATTGTACTAAACATTACTATGCATTATAGTTGTTCTCTATAATATTTTTTAGCTACTATGATATATGCTATAATGGTGTAAATCAGCATTCAACTTACATGGGGCTGCTTTAATTTGGCTCAATATCTAACTGTGGTAAACACTGACATTTTCGAACATACTCCAACATTTGAGAGAAGATAATAAAATTTTATATTAGACATATACCATATATCTAACTATTAAAAAGGTGTAAACTGAATTACCAAACCTGATTAAAATTGTTCAACTCTCTTATTTTGTCAAATACACTTTTATACCAAAAAAAATTTGTGCAAAGCTATGAGATTTATATATTGAAAGTTGAGAAGATAGCAAAGATGATTGAATTTAATCATTATTGAACATATGTGCAATATTGATGAGCTCGGTGTGTCCAATGAGTAATAATAGAAATACATAAATTATTTCAAGTCATTTCAGCTCTAATTATTTTGCTATCATCAAAATTTTTACATTATTTTTGTGTATTGACAGTAATGAGCTAAAGGATTAAAAACAAAGTATATAGATTTGAATACATT
>NW_012147745.1:1377963-1379238 GCF_000956105.1 Propithecus coquereli | reverse complement strand
TAGATATTTAATGACCTTAATTCTTACATTCATGCAAAGAAAGGATGCAGATTTTTCTTAGTGACAGACAAAATTGAAGAGCAAAAATAAGTTTGAAATAATAAAGCTTCTGTATTTTTATGATGTATTTCATAATGAAATAATTATCAATGAAATAGGTGACAATCTTGATATCACACATCTGTGAAAAGTAAAAACACCTTCTAAATCTGATAGCAAGTTATTTTGTCTGTTGATTACAATAATAGAAAAATTGGCATTGTAGTTTGTATGCTTTTGTTTCTCTCAGTAAATTATTCTAACAATTTATTTCTATTGTATTTTATGAAAGTATAGGTTGTAAATACATCATTTATAACCACAGATAGTTTGAGAAGAACTGCTCTAGATCTGTGATTTTCAAATTTTAACATGCACATAAATCATCTCAGAATCATGTTAAAATGCAGATTTTGATTCATCAGATCTAGGGTGGGACCAGAGATTCTGCATTTCTAACAGCTGCTAGGCGGTGATGATGTTGATGGTCTGAGGACTGCACTTTGAATAGCAAGGCAACAAATAACTCCTGTTGTTCTTTACGTGACATTTTTAGTTATTAAAGTCACTACACACTCTTGTTTCATAGGAAAATAATCTCTTAGATAAAGCATTTAAGGAGTACATAGAAAGGAACAGGAACTTCTTAGAGGCAAGGCAATATCCCTGCAGTGACCACTGACTCTCAGGGGCAAGGTTTGCTCCAACCATGTGTAGCAGTGTTTTCCGGAGAGTTCTGAGCTGGTGGGAGTGGACCCTGATCTGAATGGCAAGTAATCTCAAGGATTGTTCAAAAAGAAAAGGAGGCCAGGGGAACTTTGCAATTTTTCATTGACATGAACATTTTCTCTGATTTGTGGATGCAGCTGGAGTCAATGGGAGAAGCCCTTCCACCTCACATTTCCACTGAAGGTAAACTGGGCCAGGTTTCTTCTGTAGAATTATTGGAAAAAAAATTTAAGTACCAGTTCAAAATGGGAAAATTTAAGGCCGTGTATTCTGATGTATTTCTCACTATTTGAGGATAACATATGATAAAAGCCAGTAACAATGATTTCTTCATGAAAAGTATATCACTTAATGAGTATGGGTAAGACCATGATGTTGAGCTAATATATATATGTTCCTTCCACATGTGGCCCCAAGGCTGAAGGTTCCCCACCCCTGTCCAGGTAGTTTGCAGGCTATGCAGTGTCCACATTAAGTAGGTTCAGTTAAAGACAAAAAGACAAGGAG
>NW_012147745.1:1373511-1375833 GCF_000956105.1 Propithecus coquereli | reverse complement strand
ATATTTTTTAAAAATCCTATTTGCTTACACATAATAAAATTGTCTAAAGTAAGTGTAACCTGTTCTTTTCATCTTCTCATTCTGACAATTTAGCAATATGGCAGAGAGAAGGATCTAGTTTGTGAGAGAGAAGCAACATTCTGGAATAGCACCTAACTGGATGATCAGTCCTTGAAAAACCGAGGAATAGTTGTACATAACTACAAAAGAGAATTTGAAGTGACAGGGAGGACAGAGAATTGCAAAGATCATGAGAAGAGGCTGATGCACAGCAGCTGAGTATTCCACAGTAGACTGGATATCAGCAAAATGGGTGGTTTTGTGCCTGACTCCTATATGCTCCTCAATGAAGGACACAAAAGGAAATAATTTGCTTTCCCTGTTAGGGGATATTCTGGGTCTATTCCTGGCCTCCTTAAGGTGGACTTTCTTCCACTGTAGTCTCATCCTCTGTTATGTCTTGCCTTGGACCCTCAGAAACACCAAAGTGTCTGTGGTTTCCTTACTTCCTCCAGGCCTTTCTCCAACAGACATCTACATTATGTTTCTCAAGAAACTCACTCTCCATGGAAAAATTTCCCCTATGACATTGCCATTCATCTTTTTAATTCTTGTGGCCCAAGTATTATCTTTTCTGGGAAAGTTTCCCTGATCTTCTATTTGGAGTTGGTGGCACCTCTGAGTATTCTCACGAGAATCCTGTGCAATTACAACATAAGAATACCATCCATTTCCTTATCTGTCTCCTTAAGTAGACTTTTTAGCATCACCAGGATAGGTATGAGCTTTATCACCTCCATCTCCTAGCGTGGCATGGTGCTCAATAAATACCTGATGAAACACACCAAACAAAACAGAAAGCCAGCTGTAGCAATGCTGGTTAAAGTGTGTGTGTGATGTTCTGCAATGAGATAAGTAAAGAAACTAAGAGTAGGCATTTAGAAATTTCTATTGCAATTTAACATTGTCAGGATACTCAGGCTCATGACTCATCTCACTGAGCAGGGTATACACCAGTTAGACTACTGTTGAGCTTGAATGGTGGGTCAGATGTGGCGTGAACTGCATAATAATCACATGCAGTAAGAACACATTACAACATGCGAAAGCTTCAGGTTACACAGCTATAACCCTCACATGTACAGAAATATGAGAAAACATAAGCATTTTTTATTTCTGTAACTTGCAATTTTTCAATCACTGTTTTCAATCAAATTAAATTTATAAATGTAATGTTATTAGCTAAGTAATGAATGTAAGTTACATTATTTATTTTCAGTTCTCATTAATATGTGATAAAACAATCTTCATTGAGTTATCTTTGGTTAAAAAAAGAAACATCTTTCTAAATATGAATGTACAAGTAAATGATGATGATGATGATGATGGTGATGATGAAGATGGTGGTGATAAAGACTACAAGAGGTTGTACTACTTTTACTTAGATTATGATCCCTCCTACACTGAGTTCAACTTTGTAGCCACAATTGACATGGAATACTAAGATCACAGGTGGTGATTAGCTAAGATGTACTGGCTAACAAAGTAAATAAACCATTAAACATTAAGGATCATTTACATAAAATCATAAACTATAAGTTCAAAACCAAAAAAATTCCAAAAGAAAGCTATTAAATTCAAAAGCTGACAGAAGCAGATGTTTAAGATTTCATATATAAACATTAGTGATTTTCAGTTTTTTTGTAAAGTAGCACTTCGGTTGCTAAGAATAAGAAATCATGTACAGTTGCTGAAGCACTAGTAAAAAGCTGAGCCAATGACGCTTTCTAGAAATACTGGTAAAATCTGAGGCAAAGAAATAAGATTAAGCATCAGTTTCCAATGATACCATAGTTTGATGTTTGCAGGAATCGTTAATTCTATGGAAGATCTATGCATAAAATAAACAAAACTAGTAGAGTATTTTTATTGCATTTGACAGTGTACATATTTTTTATAATGTCAACATAGTAATTCTTTTAGTATACGTGCAATGTGAACATGATGGTGCTGTGAAGAAATGATGATTTTTTGACCTTTATTGCTGAAAATGAATGATAGCCCTAAAATGTATAAAACTAAGAAAACCAGGATGGGTTACATGATCAACAATTTCGGCTTGCTTGGGGTTTAAATTTTTCATAGGAGCATGTTCTGATGGTGTGACAGGAAGATGTTCTGGAGTGATTATCTGGACTCTGGAGCGGGACTAGAATGCAAATAGTGCCCTGTTTCCTTCATCAAAGAAGTCTTGCACACAGTTGAACTAAGCAGTGCCCCTAGCAATGCACTAAAAACTTTGAATTATGTAAAGGCTAATTC
>NW_012147745.1:1361215-1363021 GCF_000956105.1 Propithecus coquereli | reverse complement strand
AGAGGCCAATCTCACCGGGGTTAGGTGATACCTCATTGTGGTTTTGATTTGCATTTCTCTAATGATTAGAGATGAATACGATTTTAAAAGTAACAGAGAGGGCCAATAAGAACAGTTATGTTTACATTCTCCTCTTTGTAAAAGTATACCAGTGATGAAATGACAATAGTAAATGATCTCTCTCTACCACCAAAGAATCAATTCTTCATGTGTAAAAAGTGGGTAATGATATTGCCCTTATAGGGTTTTCAAGTGAATTAAATGAAGTAATTTGTGTATTTTGAAAAAATGCTATCTAATTAATACCGTACTGGGGAAGTTGAAGCTTAGGCAAAGAATTCAAACAGCATTTAGGTGAAATTGCATCTTAAAGCTCACTGGTCAAAAAGAATCTTAACTTGAACTCTGCTTTTGGTAGGCAATGAAGACAATTTCTGTTTATCTTCAGTATTTGTAATATATAAATGACCATAAGTTAGACATTTAAAATTAAGATCAATTTTTCTTTTAAAAACTATTTTTGACTATATAAATAGTTAAGATAATTATTATGCAAGCCAACAATATTATATAAGACTTAGTTTTAGCTGTTTGGGTCTTTTTCCCCTACAACCAATAATTAGAAAATTTTACAGGCAGATATAAATACACCTATTTATTTTCCATAAGCTTTAGTTCTATGGAACATGTCCATGGAAAATCATTAGTGTGTAATTCCAAGAGCTGGGAAAGTTTTTATTGCATTTGCTGTAGTGGGAGGTACTCTGAACTCAGGATCACAAAGCCTGTGTTTTTATTGTTGTCCTACATCTAATTCCAGAAGGCACCAGGCAAGTTTCTTACACTAAGATTCAATGTTCTTATTTCTAAAATGAAGTAAATGGTCCTTGTCTACTTTGCATGCAATTATCTCATTTTTTCCTCTGAATTCCTCTGAATAATTGGCATTATTAGTGCAGCTTTGGGACTAAATTGTTTATTCTTACTTTGCATCCAAGCTGACTTCTGACTTCAGATTTTGAAAGTGAAGTCCTTAAATGATGCATGATTTTACACCTAACAAAATCTAGCAGAGTGCTTGGCACAAAGTAGGCAGTCTATACTGGTGAGCAGGCAATTACGGATTGATGAGAATATGTTACAGGATTTGAAATCTTACCCAACATAGGTAGCAGCTAGAGAAGCAAGGGGATGTTGGGGCAATTAAAAAGACAAGAGATGAGCAAACGGCAAATTGAGAAAACTAGAGTTGGACATTTTTAATGAGAGAGAACTAAAATGGAGGACTAGTTCAAACTCACTCGTTAAATTCAGAAAAATATATTTAATAAATTTTTATCAGTAAATCATGTATGATTTTATTAAACTACAATTTAAATCAGTTGTCTAGCAATAATGAGTCAAAGATGCAGCAAGATTTGTGAAAAGGATGACAGGAAGGAAACTTATTTCATGTACCCGTTTCGTACCAGGGTCTGGTAAAATGCTTTATATAAACTCTCCAATTTAAGAGAAAGGATGTGGTTTTCTGTGAGGCTATAGATAATGCAAGGGTGAAAACAAGTCTAATGATGATACTCAGATTAAAAAAAGATGGGTAAATTTGGGGATTTTAAGTTCTGTGGGGTTTTTTCCTTCCTTGATATTAGGAGTTACAATGGAGGATGAAGGTATTTGTTGACGTTCATTAAAAGAAAGCCTGAGAGTGCTGAAAAGAATAGTTAGTGACAGATTTCAGGAAATATTTTCTAGGATATAGTTGTAGAAATTGTAGACATGTGCACACACTGAAATGTATAAGTAAAC
>NW_012147745.1:1359526-1361165 GCF_000956105.1 Propithecus coquereli | reverse complement strand
GGAATCATGGGATATGTGTGATTATCTAATTTAATTCAATTTTAGATAACAGGTAAATGAGGGCTTTGTGATTTAAAGTCTGAAGTTCTTCTTATGCAGTTTGTAAACTTTGATGTTCATTGGAAACATCTAGAAAGCATGTTAAAATCCTGGCTTAGGGCCCCAGCGATTCACGTAGTTGAAGTATAGTAGCAGAAAGCCATATTTTCAACAGATGACCAAGGTGATTCTCAGGCATGTGGTCCATCAACCTCGCTTTCAGAAACTCTGCAGGATCCCACATAACTCCTCTGGGTGGAAGACCGTACTGAAGGCTGTGGAGGCTGTAAGGCAGATGGCTGACTAGTGAAATGATAGAAATGCAAGAAAATAAGCATATTGAGGTTTTTCAACTGCCATGACCCAGGGAAACAAGATTGAAAATAAATGACTCCAAATATGACACCAGTGTTTCCATTTGGACTGTTGAGGTCCGCCCTTCTACTTTCAATTTGCACCCAGTGTTATTCCCATTTTCTCCTTCATTTACCACTTTGTGTGCATGTGTATGTCTGTTAATATCTGTCTCTCAGTACCATAGACTCCTTTGAAGGAAAGAAACTGTCTTACTTTTTTACCTGCTGTCCGTCTCTCTTCCTTCACTCTTAGAACTATTGAAATAAAGTGCTGCATAAATAAAGTGTTAGAGAGAAACCGTGGTCCCAGAATTTGTCTCTGAGAATGTCTTGTTATCAAAAGATCTTAACATATTCAAGTATCAGACACCTTATACTTTGAAATTCAGCAGATCTAAATACCACCCACATTCTGATGGTCTGAGAAGATAGTTCAAAATATAGGTTTTCATGCTTGAAAAGACAACAGCGAGTGCTGACCGAGATGATCAGGACTGAAATTACTTGGAGCAAATGCTTCCATCCAGGTGGGGCTTGATGGCAACTAGGGAGGGCATCTGACCAAATGCGTGCCCTGTAGCACATTTGTTGACATTCATTACTTTGAATTAAGGCAGTTCCCTTGTTAAAATCCAAATAGTATTGGTAAAGAGAACATATTAAGTCCTTATATGTATCACCAGTGATAAGAAGATACCTGTTTGTTAAGCCATAGTAGGTAGTCAATAAACATATGCTAAATAAATGAATGAATGAACAAACAAATGTTTGCTGAGGGCAATTGAACTTATCCAATTTATAGAGGACTAATGATTAAATACAATGAGCTGACCTGGGTGAATTCCTTGGGTTCCATGCCGTAACCTCAGGGAGTGGAGGTCCCAGGATGAGGGAGTGTATGACAGGTTCAGCAGTGTGGCATGTGACACAGAGGAAGTGTTCACGTCACTTCCCCTGCTAGTGAAGAATTCATACCATTCATGCAGTTAAGGATATATGAAGCCAATTTGGGCTCACCTTATGTACGTTATGCCTAGCCAAATGTCACTCACACAGCAGGCACCTTCACGGTGCTGCCACACCTAGTAGGAATCTCAGGTAAGTGTAAGTAATAGGATGGCTGGATATCAACGAATGCAATGCTGCTCCATTTGGATTTTTGCTGCTGTGATTCATTTATAGCACCACACCCCCATTAGCAGAAAGAAAAAGAGCTAATTTAATACGATTTTATTTATTTATTT
>NW_012147745.1:1358047-1359476 GCF_000956105.1 Propithecus coquereli | reverse complement strand
AGCATTTCCTCCAGCCTTCTGCCTTCCACCATGTGAGGACCCAGCCTTCCTACCCCTCCAGAGGATGCAGCAAGAAGGCCCTCACCAGACACCAAATTCTGGTGTCTTGATCTTGGACTTCCAGCCTCCAGAATTGTGAGAAAATACACTTCTGTTCCTTATAAGTTATCTAGCCTGTGGTATAAATAAACTTTATTTGTGCTGTGTGCAACCTAGATCCCTCCCATGTGCAGTTTACAGTAGGGTTTGCACTCCTATGAGAATCTCATGCCACGATGATCTGACAGGGGGCGGAGCTTATGCAGTGATGTGAGTGATGGGGAGTGGCTCACTCATCCGCCGCTCACTTCCCGCTGTGCAGCCCGGTTACTAACAGGCCACAGACCCATACCCGTCCATGGCCTGGAGATTGGGGACCACAGATGTAAAGTATAATTTACATTCTTTGGAGATAGATGGGGTTTGTGCACAGAACAGAGACATTAACAATTAATATTTGTAGACCAATACCAACCAATCACCTTCCCATTAGAGATGATGCTATGTGATCTTGAGAAAAACCTCCTGAGAGAATTCCATGTGTTTGGCAAAATACTTTGTAAAGTCATGTTTCAATTTACTTATTGATAATTAACCTGGTACTAATTATAGCTATGGATCATGATTCTGCTGAGAAAAAGATATTTTTATATAAAGGGCAAAAAAAGGAAAGAAAAAGGAGAGAAACATGGTAGCAAGCCAAATGGCAAAAGTCTGGCAACTCATAAAATAAATCTGCCAAATACATCCTGCTGCCTTACAGCATGGCCACCTGCCAAATAGCTCTGCATTGCATCCTCAATAGGTTTGACAAGAGGAAGTGAAAAGGGACTCCACTTTAATGCTATGACTCAATTAATAAACACTCATTCAGAAAACCTTTAATTGTTTAAATTGAGCATCCTGTCTGGTGGAATGTGCAGGCTTGTAGCTTAACATGACTAGAGCTACTTCTGATTAGATATTTTAGAATACCTGTTTTAAGAACATCTCTTACTTATTAATTATGTGCCTAGCATCCACATTTTAGATAAGGGGCAAATAAAGTACAAGTCCTAGAGAGTTGAGTTAATAATAAATAGAGCATATAAACAAACTTTTCCTCTGTCTCATATTTGAAAATTTATGATTTTGGCCTTAAACCAAATTAATGTCTCCAGAGTAATGTTTCTGTCAGTGGCCAGTGCTCCCATCATTCCTTAAATCAGTTTCGTATATGGTTGCTCTGGTGCACAAAGCAAAACGCTCTGTTTTTAATATTTATAAGTTAAGAGAAATCTTAAATTAGGGATAATACAAACTTTATAGAATTAGGCATTGGAGAAAAAAAGTCAAGAGAAGTATACAAATTATCCAAAAGAACTACACAGGGCAATAGAAATGTTTAACC
>NW_012147745.1:1341555-1346497 GCF_000956105.1 Propithecus coquereli | reverse complement strand
TCTTGCCTCACTCCCCGGTCTACATTGGTCTTTGTTAGAATTCTCTTCTTCATCTCATTGTTTGTAACAATTTGGGGTTGTACATGTGTGTGATTACTGAATACACATGTCTACACACGTGCTATCCTTAGGCTCCATGGGGTCGGGGGTTGCTTCTCTTCCACTCCCACTGCTGCATCACCCGTGAGAGCCACAGAAACTGATGGAGAGTGGGCACACAGTACATACTGTTGAGAAAATGAATTAACTTGAGATTTAAAATCAAGTATGTACAACAGAAGTCACAGATTTATCCACTGCAGGTTGTGGGGTTCCCATGGCCAGTTACTACACATGGATTTCCAAGTCTGGGGGCTACATATACACTATCGTATATCGTATATTCTGTTTCCTGTATGGCATATTGAAACTAGATTGGAAGCTCATCAAAAGCAGGTCTTATAGTTTATATTTATAGTAAATGAAACATGTAGCTGATTGGTCCTTAATAAATACTCACTGGTTGACAGGGAACTGATCTTAACGTTTAATCCATTTCAGAGCATTTTCTATTTCACCAAAGCCATATTCCTGCCCCTGTTTTCTAGCGTGCTTTGTTCTTCTGCTGTAATGACTGACAGTCATAATCAGGAAAGGCTATGCCTAATGTTAATGCTTCATTTTTTCTTTTATTCCCAGACAGTTGGAGTGATCAAGCTTTCAAATCCTTGAAAAGGTGAACTGCGCTATGTCTAGGGCAGGCTCCGTATTTTTATTATGTACCACACATCTCTAAAAACAATACAGAAATCCAGGACACTCAGATTGAAAAATGAACACTTTCCACATTTAAAAAGGACGGAGTTACATATTTTTGAAGTTACATACATTCTTCATCCCATTTATAAAATCCAGAACCTATGGTTGGGCACAGAGCAGGAGATTTAATACTCTTCTGCTCGTGGGTCTTTGTTGTTTTTTCTCCCCCACCCTGCACCCACCCCTACTCTATCCCAGCCACTCCTCTGCTCTTTTTGTTCTTCATACTTGTGTGCTAACTTCAGAGCTTCAGACATGTCATTGATCACAGATTTATATATATGAGCTAAGAGCAGGAATGCTAAAATAATTTCTTTCTCAGGCCTTAAAGATAGATGATAGGTCAAGACACTTTACTTCATAGCCAAACATACTAAGGCACAGAGGAACATGGCAGGAATTTGAATTGTGAGTGCCAGAAGTGCTTGTTCAGCACTAACAAGAAATAGGAGAACAGGATCAGTATAATCTCATATTCTTATTAAATTAAAAAAGAGAGAGAGAAATGCAAAGGTTATGACATGAGCTGACAAGATCAAAAAAAAAAAATCAGAGTTTTTCTGATGCTTCATCTTCTGTTTGCAGGCATATGAAAGAATAAAAATAAGCCCTGTGGCATGAGTTATACATGGAGTATCTGCCTTTAGCTTGGAATTTCCTGGCATTTTTCAGCTGGTGACATAGACTTGATGTGATTAAACAAAGGCTTTTCTCCAAATTTAAAGTTTTTTTTGTTTTTTTGTTTTTTAAAGCTGAATCTAATACTCTCTAACTTGTTTTTAAATGGGAGCAGATGCCTTTGTTCCATGAGCTGACTTCCAGATTCTGAGAAATAAATGAGGAGTGGAGGCCTGTTTTGGTGGAGGCTAAGAAAACAGCTGTATTTGCCTCTCAGAATTCCTGTGATCCCCCAGCTCCCACGTTCTTCCACAGGATGGGGCCAGGGCAGAGCATGGACTGGATTCTTTTAGACTCACTTGAGGCAGTGCCCTGAGGACACACAGCCTTACACCAAGCTCACCCAGTGAGCTACAGCAACACTCTCCCCAAGAGAATGAAGGAGGAGTGTGAGTGGATTAAGTGCATGTGAATGGGTGGACGTGGTGGACCACTCGGATGATCTCTAAGGTTCTTTCTAGGCCGGACATTCCACGATGCTCTAATGAAGGAGTGACCCCTGCGAGGAGGCATGACACAGATACTGCAGCCAGCAGGGGCCTTGGACGTGGCACTGAGCCTTTACGAAATGTGGTTTTCTATTGATGAAGACCAGGTTTCCCTAATGACTTTATTTTTGATTTGAATCTATACTTATTTATCTATCAGACATGTTCTCGTGGACTTATTACTTATAAGTAAGTACTAACTGCAGTTTGGCATATGTTTCAATTGTGTGTGTATGTGTGTGTGTTTGCTCATTATCCTGTTGTGACTCTTCCAAAGTCTACCCCACTCACGATGTAACTTTTTACTAATTAGTTCACAAATTCTTGACTTCATAGTCTGTAATGGCTTATAGTTACATACATTAAGGCACAGCCTTAAAACTTTATGTTAAGAAAAGCATGAGGAATTGGCAATTGTTTTGTATTAAGAGAAACTTTTTTTTGTAATTGGTTTCACCAACCCTCACTTTTCTTAATACTTGTAAACCAACCATTTACTAATGAAATTATGTACAAAAATGTTACATCAGAAACTAGGGTGCTTTGAGAATTTAAACACTAAAGATCAAATGGTCTTTGACACTCACAGTTCAAACAGAATAGTACTAATGTGTTAAAAGCTGCTACAATTTACTTAAGGCTGTGCTTTAGCTTTTGACCTCTAAGAGCACTTGAAAACCCCTCAAATATGAAACCTGGAAGTCCATGGAAGAAGCTCAACCCAACAACCCTGTCACAGACCATCTTTGACTCCATCAAATGTTGATAACCTTAAGGAATTAGCCACGGAAAAATAATTGTAATTTACCCCTAGTAGTCTTTAAAGAATGATGGGCCTGGAAGAGGTTTAGACTCTGACCCAAAGGAAACAAAGTGGGAAGGTAGAGATGTTTTACAGAAGAGCCGGATAAAGTAGCAATGGTACCTCAAAGATGACATATGTTAGACTTAGTCACTTCTTCTTAATGTTCCTAAGATCCTTTTCTTGGGAGCTATTAGAGCAATTGCCCAAAACCTCACCTATAATATCTTTAGCTATGGACATGCCTGTCTCTCCAATGCTCTTTTGGTTCCTCGAGGAAGGGAACATCATTGTTTATTTCTGTCCCCTCCATAGCTATTGTTCCAAAGATTAAAATTCTGATCACTGACATTATTGAATCCTCTAGTCTCTGAACTATCTTGACTTGAAATTTTCACTCCAAAGTGTAACGAGCATATCAAAGTTGGCGTAGCACAACAGAACTCTTGCTTTCTCCCTCTACCTCTCCCAAGTCTGTTCCTCCCCTATTTCAATAGCCGGCATAACTCTCTACCAGTTTCTCAGTGCAACTCCAAAAGCCGTCCTTGATTCTTTTTGCCATTTACCGTCTTCTAGTTCTTCAGCACTGTTTGCAAAACTCACCCTGAAATCACCATCTCTTCTGCCTCTCACGTGCAGTTTAGTTCAAGCCAGCTTGACGATGGTGGTGGCACATCCCAGCTTCCACGCTGGTCCTGGCTTCAACCCAAACCCCTCCCAACCAGCAGCCAGAGTGAGCTTTTGAAAAGTTAAATTTGAATTTGTCTCATCCGTGCTATACCCTCCACTGGATTTCTACTGCACTTTGAATAAAATCCCAAGTTGTTCCTGAGGTTACGAGGCCCTGCGGGCCCTGGCTTGCCTTACTTCTGTGCCCTCACCTGGCACCGGCACCACTCCACAATCGCTCACTGTGCTGCGGCCACGTGGGCCTTCGCTCTCTCTCTCTCTCTCTCTCTCTCGCTCTCTCTCGCTCTCTCTCGCTCTCTCTCAATCAGGCCCTTGCTCTTTCTTCAGAGGTGAGTTTTCTGCCCCGTGAACCTCAGGGCCCGGCTCCTTCACATCAGCCTGGTGTCAATCAAAATGTCCATTTCTGAGCAAGTCTTACCAGGGCCGCCTGCCTAAATCAGCACCCACTCCGACACCCCTTCTCACTAGTACATCATTCTGTTTTATTTTATCTGTACATTTATCACTACTAAATATTATTGTTTGTTCATTTTTTTTCTGTGCTTGTTTATTGTTTGTTTTCTGCCACAGCACCTGCTTCCTGCTAGAATGGAAGATCCATGTGAACAGAACCTTCCACGTCATGTTCCTCATTGCAGCCCTAATGCTTAGAACAGTACCCAGCGCGTGGTGGGACTGCACAGCTGATTGAGGACTGAATAAATGAGTCCACTTGCACATGTCCAGTTCCGTTCCTGACCTCTGCCCTTAGTGAGAGGCATATGATGGCCCTGTTGATGTGGAAATTAATTAGTGTGGTGAGAGAGGGCAAGAAAGGCATAAAAAAACGCCCTCAGTTCCTTACCTGTCCAGCCCACACTCCGCCAGACCCCCAGGGCATGTGGGAAGTGGCCAACATGCAGATGCAGGGAGGGCTACGCACCACTTCCTCGTTTGACTTTCCTAGGTTATCTGCCGTGGCAAATGATATTAAGAAGTAGCCCATTAGAAGTAGAAAACAAAACAGCACATTCAAGGTCCACATCTAGAACCTAATGAATTCTCTTACTGTGCTCCGTTTTACATTGATCCAGCCCACACTGAGAGTGCCTTGGTGGACTGTTACAGTGTCACTGGGACCCCTTGGGGAATGGCCTGGGTGTACTTAGATGAGTTGCCCTGCTCTTCATGCACACAGAGCCCCAGACTTCAGAGGACGCTCGGATCTGTGTGCTTTAGGGCACACCAAGATTCTGTCTCTGATCTTGAAGAGCTTGAAATACATTTTGGAAGGCATGACATGTACACAAGAAAAACGAAATAATTTTTTAAGGGAACAACTTAAGAAATCTTACAAAGTAACAATGTGTCAAAAGTGTCAAGTAAGGGACAAAGACGCTGATGACTTCAGAAACCAAGAGAGATGGCTGTGAGTAACTGATTAGGGAAGTCTTCACCGACATTTACCAAGAGACACAAAACCACAGGGGTGGTGGTGGTGCTGGGA
>NW_012147745.1:1338881-1341505 GCF_000956105.1 Propithecus coquereli | reverse complement strand
AGCTAGGGGAAAAAAAGATACAGAAGTGGTGTTTTGAAAGAGAATGGGGTGTCATTAAAAGTTATTCCATGACAGAGGAAAATTCCACTGGTTTTGATTCTTACAGCAGATTCTCTCTCCTACCATAGTCAGTGCTGTAATTGGGTTAGATAATATGCAGGTAAATTCTTTCTGTTTTCATACTTTACCTCAGGATTTGTTTTTACATGCACCATAAATCAGTAGAGTAAAAGACACACATTAATAAATAACTTGAACTTGCTTTTACTCTTGGAGATTTGAGATTTAAACCAGCTTTTAAAAAATGCATAAGCCAGTCCAAACTTGGTGAATATCTCTTTTATTTCCTTAAGTAAGATTTCTCAACTGCCAAATACAAAAATTCTAATTTATTAATCCTTGAATGAATAATTCACTCCCAGACACTGAATGATCCAAAACAAACAAGCCAGTTTGTGTATTTAGTTATATGAACTTTTGAACGTACCGCTTCATAAATCTAATACTTGGTTGAACCTCAAGAAATATTGACCTCTGAGTACCTCCCATTAATTATCTCCTGCTGCAAACATCACATCTTTCCTTTATTCTTTAGAGTTTGTTTCTTCCTTATGGTGCTGTAAATATTTATCTGTTTTTTTCCTATTATGACTGTGGTACTCCTCAGTAGGCATTTGGCTGACCTTTGTTACAATTTCAGTAATTTTTCCCAGATATTCTGCTGTCTCTATAAAGACGTTAGCTGTTATTTATTTTCTAATATAAATCCATGGTAGGTATTAATATATTCAGTTCCACTAATGAGAAGATTGAGCCTCAGGAAGATCGATACATGGTCAAGATCATTTCAATCCCATGTGCTGTAAGTTTTTTTTTTTTTTTTTTTTCTTTTTGGCCTTTAAGCCGTGTTCTTTGCCTCTGATCACTCTCGTGCCTTGTGACTGTCCAGCAAGCCTGATGACATTTACCTGGCTTCTGCCTTAGAGACATCTTGCCTCACTCCCCGGTCTACATTGGTCTTTGTTAGAATTCTCTTCTTCATCTCATTGTTTGTAACAATTTGGGGTTGTACATGTGTGTGATTACTGAATACACATGTCTACACACGTGCTATCCTTAGGCTCCATGGGGTCGGGGGTTGCTTCTCTTCCACTCCCACTGCTGCATCACCCGTGAGAGCCACAGAAACTGATGCAGAGTGGGCACACAGTACATACTGTTGAGAAAATGAATTAACTTGAGATTTAAAATCAAGTATGTACAACAGAAGTCACAGATTTATCCACTGCAGGTTGTGGGGTTCCCATGGCCAGTTACTACACATGGATTTCCAAGTCTGGGGGCTACATATACACTATCGTATATCGTATATTCTGTTTCCTGTATGGCATATTGAAACTAGATTGGAAGCTCATCAAAAGCAGGTCTTATAGTTTATATTTATAGTAAATGAAACATGTAGCTGATTGGTCCTTAATAAATACTCACTGGTTGACAGGGAACTGATCTTAACGTTTAATCCATTTCAGAGCATTTTCTATTTCACCAAAGCCATATTCCTGCCCCTGTTTTCTAGCGTGCTTTGTTCTTCTGCTGTAATGACTGACAGTCATAATCAGGAAAGGCTATGCCTAATGTTAATGCTTCATTTTTTCTTTTATTCCCAGACAGTTGGAGTGATCAAGCTTTCAAATCCTTGAAAAGGTGAACTGCGCTATGTCTAGGGCAGGCTCCGTATTTTTATTATGTACCACACATCTCTAAAAACAATACAGAAATCCAGGACACTCAGATTGAAAAATGAACACTTTCCACATTTAAAAAGGACGGAGTTACATATTTTTGAAGTTACATACATTCTTCATCCCATTTATAAAATCCAGAACCTATGGTTGGGCACAGAGCAGGAGATTTAATACTCTTCTGCTCGTGGGTCTTTGTTGTTTTTTCTCCCCCACCCTGCACCCACCCCTACTCTATCCCAGCCACTCCTCTGCTCTTTTTGTTCTTCATACTTGTGTGCTAACTTCAGAGCTTCAGACATGTCATTGATCACAGATTTATATATATGAGCTAAGAGCAGGAATGCTAAAATAATTTCTTTCTCAGGCCTTAAAGATAGATGATAGGTCAAGACACTTTACTTCATAGCCAAACATACTAAGGCACAGAGGAACATGGCAGGAATTTGAATTGTGAGTGCCAGAAGTGCTTGTTCAGCACTAACAAGAAATAGGAGAACAGGATCAGTATAATCTCATATTCTTATTAAATTAAAAAAGAGAGAGAGAAATGCAAAGGTTATGACATGAGCTGACAAGATCAAAAAAAAAAAATCAGAGTTTTTCTGATGCTTCATCTTCTGTTTGCAGGCATATGAAAGAATAAAAATAAGCCCTGTGGCATGAGTTATACATGGAGTATCTGCCTTTAGCTTGGAATTTCCTGGCATTTTTCAGCTGGTGACATAGACTTGATGTGATTAAACAAAGGCTTTTCTCCAAATTTAAAGTTTTTTTTGTTTTTTTGTTTTTTAAAGCTGAATCTAATACTCTCTAACTTGTTTTTAAATGGGAGCAGATGCCTTTGTTCCATGAGCTGACTTCCAGATTCTGAGAAATAAA
>NW_012147745.1:1324235-1330881 GCF_000956105.1 Propithecus coquereli | reverse complement strand
GAGCTCCCTTTCAAAACTACACGGGCTCTTTCGTATTGTTAGGGAATACTGCTTTGCATAGCATCTTCATGCAACATTCTCAGGACTATATTGCTCAACTAATAAAATTTCCAAAAGAGAAATCTTGTGACTTAAGAAAATGCAAAGGAAATGCAGAATAAAGTGAGTTGGTTAATATAAACTCTCCACTGAAAGAAGACAGTGAAAATCTGTTCTTTGATTATTTAGACAAATCTGAGATGTTTCAGTGCCTATTCATTTGCAGTTCTTCAGTACAGAAATTTTTCTCCATGATTAGTGGGATTAGAGTTTCTAGAACTGTCTCTGAATAAGACATTTGTGGGCTGAGTGGCTGTTACAGCTAAATTCTTTATCACAAAGACTTCACTAGGCAGCTGAATATTTTATTGCCTTTTTTCAGTCTAGTTAACAAGGGAGAATAGTCCACTGAGAAATGCATAAATACATATTCGACTTATACTATAGCAATTTAAAAAGTCTTTCTGGAAATGCCATGGGCATTTTATGGATTGTGAACTCTTTCAATTTTCAATTTAAAATTTATATCATAGCCATAAAAGTTTCGAAGACCTTTAGAGAAAAAAAACACCTCACTTCTTCCTCAAAACTTACATCTGAAACTGGTTAGCCTCATGAAACTCCCCTTTTACGAAGAGGAAAAAAATTATAAAATCTAGGGGTTTACAGTTGAATCAAGATCATTTATATCTTAAATCATATTTACTTATACCTGGCACATTCATCCCGACTTAAACATCTCTTTTACGATCCTCAAATTGTGAAGTGGTAAGAGCAGGGAGGGAGCACCGTGCGCAGCCAGCGTATGTGTTTCTCCTGGCACACTGCTGGGGCCGACTCCCCCGGGGTAGGGGGTAGACACGTACTGGAGGCCCCTGCTGGATGTAGGACCTATCCATGTTGCCAGCAGGCAACATCTTAAGGCGACCACTAAAATGCATCTGATTTTCTTACCACAACTTGGGACAATTTGCTAGTTTCCAATATTATTCTCTCCATACACTATAATCAATTTTATTTATTTACGTATAATATAATGATGTTTGTGTTTATTACCACTTCCTGGAAATAGTTAAAGCAAAAATTTTATTCATGTAGCAACACCGTTTCATTTTTAGGGAAGTTTCTTTTGTTTTGCATGGTCCTTTATATACAAAGTGTACCTTGAAAATCAAAAACAAGCTTTGCACAACAAAGCCATTTATTGTAAGGGAATGCTCAAAGAAAATATTGACCAACTATAATGGGATTTTCTTTCTTTTTTAATGTAAACTGTGACTACCAAAACACACATACACACACACATGCATTTATACATATATTCACACACACGTATATACATATACATATACATATTCTCTCTCACACATATACACACATATGTATAGTCTTTCTTTCTTCTTCTGTTCTATAGTGATGAAAATAAGGTAGACTTCAACTTAGAATAAAGAAATGAATGTTTGTTAATTTAAAACTTTGCTTGCTAATCTTAAATCATCATACATTAGCCTAAAATGCAGGATCATTATATATTCCTACATGAATCCACATCATGAAGCAACTAGATGATAGAGAGAAGGAACTATTTGTTGTAGAACAGTTGATGTGAACAATCTTAACATTTCTATATTTCCAGACTTTGAGAGATCTTTCAGTTCAGGGGTTCCTACATAGTGACAGGCTTATGTTTGAGTGAGGGACAGGGTATTGTTTCTATTATTTCTGTAATGTAAGAATTTGAGTCCTCCAATCTTCCAAACTTCTAGGGTCAACATTCCTTTAATCGTGAGTGATATAAATGGACTTCTATTATATACATTTTTTTTCATTTCCATCGTTTCTAATATCTCTTATTAGATATTAGGCAATATGGACAATCTACAAGATACATTCAATTTCTCTCTCAGATGTAAAGAAACTGAGACTCAGAGATTCAAAGTAAATGTTCCTGGTCACAGAGTGTTAAGACAAAGCTGAGATTTAAATGTAGGTCTCTCTGATTGTAAAACTCATGCTCTTTCTCATATGGGATGCTGCCAGTAACCCCAGAGCCTTTTGCTTTCCTCCAAGTATTCTCAGTGCTTTAAATATTTAATCATACTTCCACATCTGTCTGAATGCACTCCAATATTTTCTAAGTCATGATTGAGACTAGAGTCTGGATCTGCTCAGAGCCCTCTGAGAAAGGCCAGGGCCATCTCTGGAGGACATTGCCTACCTGGGGCAGAGCACACCAGATGACACAGTGCTCCAGATATTTCGGTGAGATGTGGTTCAGACGAACATCAAGTGGAGCATCCAGGGAATGGATACCCCATCAGCAATCTGTGACCCAAAGAGTGTGGGAATGTCAGCCTTGGCCATTGCATCTGGAATTCTATGTGGATCCAGGAGGGTCTAGGCTGGGCCTAAAGGAAACTGAGACTTCTTCAGGTTTGTCTAATGAGGTTGAGGAGTTGGTGGGCCACCAGGTGATTTCCACTTGGATTTATTTGGCTTAAGGGGAAGGTGGAGGTATTAGCATTAGAGCCTTTATGTGGTAACATGTTCTCCTAACCTCCCTGTTGCTGAACTGAGGTGGGTGGGGGGGTGAAGCTGAAGAAACTGGAAGGTCTCTGTGAGATCACAAGAGGGAGAGCTAAAGGGATATTCAGGGACTCAGTGTGACGTGGCGTGGGGCAGAATGATCTCCTCACCTCTGTGGGGAGGACAGCATGCTCTGGTATGCTGCGGCTGGCAGTGTTGGGCATGTCAGGGCCTGTTTCATCAGCAATGATGGCACAGTGGCACACTGGTGAGGGATATAGGAGCATGAAGAAAAATGCCCAAGAGCCCGTAGCCATCAGATGGGCATACCTAAGACAGCTCCTCATACTTGCAGAGATGTCCAAGAGAGTCTTTGCAGGGGCTTCATTGACGTGTGGGGTGAGGTCAGATTTGAGTTACTATTTCAACTTAGCCTGACCACATCTGTATCCATGATACAGTAAGCCCGGGGAACACTGGCCTCATCTTTAATGCTGGTGGTTCCTCTACTCAGAAGGCTGTATTCTAAGTGCCTGCTCAACACAATTTCAGGCCCGTAGACTCAGGCTATGAAGATTGCCTCATTTCCTACTTCTTACAGGTGACTTGAGTTGGGGCCTGAGAAATTGCTAGAGGATTTACTTCATTTTAACTAATTCAGTGTGTATTTTGTGGTTGCTTTCTGAGGGTAAGGGCTTATATCAGGGACTTCCACTGTAACCCGACTGGATGTGCAGGAGTTCCATAAAGAAAGCATGGTGCAAGGGGCAGAACATAGTTCTAAAACCAAAAAGACCTCTGGCAAAAAATCTAATGTCTCTGGGCTCTAGTCCTCTCAACTGTGAAATGAGAATAATATTTTATGAATGCAAAATTGGGACATAAAGTCTATCCAGGGATTCCTGTGGTATTTCCAGGCATGGAAAACAAACTAGCTCATAGAGATTGGACCCTATAACGCTTGATTTGTTTGGGGGGTAGGGTGGGAATCAAATGAATATGATAGAATGGCTTCAGATTTTTAAAGCAAAGATTCCTCTAGACAATTTTGAAAATTAAGCATAGAACCTTCCTATTGGTAAGGTGGTGAGGATCAAATAAGACAATGAATGAGGAGGATCTTTTTAAAATGTAAAGCACCAGATAAGTATTGGCCATTCTCTTTATTATATTATATTTTACTTCTCTATATAAATCTAGACATTTACTTTGTATTTTAACCCACATTGCTACCTTGCAAACTTGACCCTCACAGACCTGTCTCTCATGTTTGTGGAAGAATCTGACTTTCTGCAGCTTCTGAGCAAATCATTTCCCCACTTCCCCAGGCCCTGGTGGTCAGCACTGCAGGGTACGATACTCCGCGTGTTTCTGTGGGGTGCCCCTTTCCATGAGGCTCCCTGCTTTCCAGTTCTTGAATTTATATGAAATATGGCGCAAAGAAGAGTCTGTCTCATTCGTGGCCTTTCTTTTTGCTTACGTTATGAGACATGTTTATATTATTTAAAATATATTCCCTCATTTTTACATACCATGGGCTTGACCCCCCCAGAACTCAGCAGTGTGTGGGCCTTCTTGCCTAAGACGCCATCACATGCCCTTTCTCTGTGTTTGGATCCTCCTTGCCCAGCACGTCTTCCTGTTGCTGCATCCTGTGGAGTGTAGAGATATTGATACTATCTTGATGTGGTGGGGTAGTGATAGCCTGAGGAAGCAGGGCTGGTGTCGGGCATGTTCATCTGGAATTAAAATACTATCAAGTACGAAGAGGAAAGAAAAGAATGAAGCTCACGGGCCAATCTCCACCATTATTTCTCCTTCCAAAGCAAAGAAATAGGGCCTGATTCTGGGAAGCCAGGCTTCTGCCCAGGTCCCTAGTGGGCTAGTAAACAGCTCAAGGAATAATGAAGGTTTGGGCTAAAATAACTTGTAAACTATGGTCAAAAAATACGTACTGGTGGTCCCCCACAGTTAACCCTTGAAAACCAAAACCTTAGCGTTGAAAAAATTACTGGCTAGAGAGTTGGGAAGTTTATTAAGAATTCAAATAAACTAGAGCCTTCTAGGGTCATTTCTACACTGCAGAGGAAGGACCTACCATTTTCTGGCCACAGGTTGACATTGGTGATCACAGGTGCTGGGACCTCTAGTACGTGCTCTGCAGTATTACTCAGCTCCTGCTTCTCCTCTGTCTTCTGCTCTACCTACAGAGAAGAGTTTCCACCTCTTATTTGGTGCTCTTAAGACACTCAGGCCATTAATCTTGTCTGCTTTCTGTTCTATGCCTTAAGTAACTAGAAGTTACTAGGAGTATGTCAGAATACATTAACAAAGGAAATACCACTACATCTGCAGTTCTTGCCTTTGATTGACTATTTTTTTTAATTCAAAATTATACCTTTTGGTTAAGAGGTACAAAAATATAGTTAGATAGAAGGAATAAGTTTTAGTATTCAATAGTACAGTAGGGAAATTATAGTCAACAGTAATTGATTGCATATTTCAAAATAGCTAGAGGAGAAAATTTTTAATGTTCCCAACACAAAGAAAAGATAAATGTTTGAAGTTATAGATATCCTACTTACCCCGATTTGATCATTACACATTATATATAGGTATCAAAATATCACATGTAACCCCAAAATATGTACAACTGTTATATATCAATAAAAAATAGACAAAAAACCACAAAAAAATCCCTCAAATTTCACTTTTGCAGCTTTATGCAGAAGAGCTTATTTTCTAAACATTTGTTTTGGGCCTTAAATATTTAATAGAGTGTAGCTCCAATCATCTCACAAGAAATTCCGTTGATGTTTGAGACCCTTATCTAGCCTATGTCCTGTTGACCCACTGTCAATCTATCAAAAATGTTGGAATGAGATAGAATATATGTGTGGGTGGAAACCCGAGTAGCATGTCTTTCTTCTTGATTCCAGAGAGCATGTGAAATCCCCAGGCACATTTTTAAAGTTACATCATTTTTGTATTTCAATAGATTTAGGGGGTACAAGTAGTTTTTTGTTACATGGATGAATTGTATAGTGGTGAAGTCAGGGCTTTTAGCGTACCCATCGCCCGAACAGTGTACATTGTACCCAGTAAGTAATTTTTCATCCCTCACCTCCCTCCCATGTTTCTTCCTTCTGAGTCTCCAGTTTTTAACCCACATTCCTCAAAGCCGGCCTAAAAGGAATAGCATGTACTTAGGATACCGGAGACCACGCCTTCAGATACATGGGGGAGAAACCTGTGGTTAGACAATGGCAGATGATTGTAGGATAAAAATGAAATGCCTGTTTATTTCAGTTATACTTCATGTTGAAAAAAAAATTCAAGTCTCCCTTTTTTTTCTAAGGCAGGATGCTCAACTCAACATTTACTATGAGACTGTATTCTGAGAAATGTTAATTCTTCCAGAATCCAAATTTTCAGAATTTCGTGTCCGGATGAGTTTGGGGAGCACTGTTACACAAAGCCAATCACATTTGTGCACTGCTGGAATTCTCAAGACTCTAATAAGCTAATATTTAATAGGTACTGTGAATTCCTCAGTGGGGGAAGACAGCTCCTACACACTCTCCTTTTTCTATAGGGTCATTTTGAGGGCCAGAAAAAACACTTTGAAAAATGTGGGCTAGCTCATTGGAGAGCCACTTATTAAGAGTGACTCACCCAGGCAGATTACAGGATCAAGACAGCTAACAGAAGAGCCACATTTTCCCACTGAAATCGCTGGCTATATAGACAGCAGCAGGACTATTCACAGCTAAGTCTAGAAGTGATTTAGGTCTAAATTAAATGGGTTCCAAAAACCTCCATGCCTGTATTCTCAGCATTAGAACAAATGACTCTTAGATATGAGATATTGGTTTTGCGTTCATAGCAACTTCTTAGAAAATTGACCTTTTAAACTAAAACTTACACAACTGGCCTGAAGAACTTAACTGTCTCCTCCTTGGGAGATTTAGGTAACACAGAGGGTGATGGAGGATGTTTCCAGCTGGTGATCTCAGACGAGAAGAATTAGCTTGATGTTAGGCAGCAGGATTTAGGAACGATCTCTTGACATAGAAGTCAG
>NW_012147745.1:1321201-1323180 GCF_000956105.1 Propithecus coquereli | reverse complement strand
TAAGACCTTTAGACTTCCTTGAAATCTGTCTTTCACTTTATTATGTGAAATATTAAGGTCATATAAAAGCTAGACTTTATAGTTTTTAATTAGCTAAAGTTGTGACCATTTCCAATAATCATATTTGAATAATATCATTCTTAAAACCACTGAAGCTTTGTTTTATGTTTTTCCAGAGGTTAGCACTATAAGTGATTGCAAGCACCACATGTTCAAGTTTTGGTACTGAAAATAATTGTAATAAATGTTATAATTAAAGATTAGAATTCTGTTTAATATCTTCAAAGGAAATTAAGAGAACACTTTAATACATTTGCTTATCATTTTTCATTGATCTTTCTAAGTGCAAGAACTTGAAAGGCTATTGACATCTAAGTAATACAAGTATGTTTGGATTTCTACACATTTCACACTTTACCCAGTGAGTATATTTCATGTGATGACAGCTCTAGTCGAGGAAGAAGAAATATTCAAATTGATGGGCAATTTGATTTTAAAGGTAAGCATAACATCAAGAGCATGACACATTTTAGAATTGTTTTTGTATTATTCAAGAAGTCCTGAACCGGGCTTGGTTAAGTGTGCAGGAGATAGAGAAAGACAGTCGAAGGGGCCATCGTTCAAGGCCTTTATGACACAGATGGGGAAAGAAACGTGAGTCCATGGGCAGTGAAATTATTAACAAAAAGAGTAAATGTAAAAAGCCGGATGAATAATAAAGACATAATTCATTAACAAAGTTCAGATCAGAGAGAGAGAGAGGACTTTGCAGCAGTGGCAGGATCTGAACCTGACACTGGAGCATGGGTAAGACTGCATTAGCTGGAGAGGACTTCTCAACTTTTTGCATGAGAAGAAGGGAATGGTATGAAACAGATTTCAGCAAAAAGACATGATCGCTCTAATTCAGGGGCTAATGAATATTATAGTTTGTTTGGAGCCAAGAATTTCTGTGGGTCAAGGAATGAAGAGGTATAGAGCTGAAAAGGAAAAATGAGGCTGGATTATGCAGGGCTTTGAGTGCCAGACCAAATGTGAACTTTCTAAAATAAGATTTGTGAGCACAGGGATACGATGATCTCAGCTGTTTATAGGAAGAGTGAGCGCCATATGGGAGAGGAAGGCAGGGGGCACAGCCAGCAGACGACTGGTGCTAGCTGGTAAGCTCCAGGACCAGTGAGCTGGGTAGTGATAGCAGAAGAGAACTGGGAGAACCAGAGAGCAGTGTGGTTGAAAGCTGGAGAGAGGAATCTCTGATGATCTGATGACTCTTCCAGAGAGTGCCATGAGCTGATTTGCTTTTTTCTAAATTGCCTTTCAGTGCCTTAGGAATTAAAATTTCAGTGCATTTTAGAGTTAGCACATTCACTGGATCTTAGGGCTGGAAGTGCGATCAAGTGACTTGATCAGGTTCTCTGTTTTTCGTGAAGTTTGTTTATCCCTGTTTTATAGCCATGGTAATTAGAAACCAGGAAGACTGAGATGAAATCTCATTTGCAGCAACTCAATAAGTGATATAAGTGGTAGACCCGGAAAAGGAAGACAGTTCTCTGGGCTCTTGAAGCAAGGCCCTGCCACGTTGCCTTTCTCCAGCAGAGGAGTTATGACAGATGTGAGCAAAGGTCTTACGTTGCTTTTTAAAACGTGTGAATATCAGTGTCTGGTATTTTATTACGATAACTTAAAACATAAAATTAAAATATGCAGCATGCACAGCTGCATATTTCGCTTCCAATGAAATGCTTTTGCATACCAAAAGGATTTGAGGACAGTTTTCTGTTTCAAATTATTTTTTAGCAACTTCATGAAAACTTAGCTAAGTGATAAGTGATAAATAGCTTTATATTAAAAAGTCCTAACCATTTCAAAGTGAATTCTTTTTGAAAAAGGTAAAAGAAAAAACTCAATCTTAAGAAATGAGTATGTGAAATAACTTTTGAATTTCTCTAAGGGTTCTTTGCCATGTTTTCATATTATTA
>NW_012147745.1:1311821-1319411 GCF_000956105.1 Propithecus coquereli | reverse complement strand
GATAGCACCCATCTGTGAAGTTAAAAGACTTTTCACCATATCTACTTTTTATTTTTAAAAAAGTTATGGGTCCTTTGCCTCTCTAGCTTGAGGTGTGAGAGGCTCCACAGATGAAAAACATGTATCGTCACTAAGGGCTTGAATTCTAGAGACAATCTCATTCAGAGGGAAGTGCATAATAAATTACATTTGGTCATGGTGCTGGTAGCGGTGAGATATTTAAAATTAGCGTGAAGTCACTCTTGTGCAACCCCCACAAATGTTTCAGTATTAATCTTCAACTGCCTTATTATAATTGTTTATATTCCTTTAAGAGTCTACTACTCTATTCTATTTCACTTGGTAAAAACAAGAGCTAAACCCTCAGCCCTCTGAAAGCAGCATGGGCAAGTGATTCAGATCAAGGGCTTGATTAACAGACTCTTTGCAGTTCTGCTCCAACAAGTCAAGCATTTCCTGGAAACCCGCCCACAGATTGTGGGACTATTTTTAGTAGCTCACCTCCCAGTAAATGCAGCTATTAGATATCCAGATATCCCTGCCCCTTTCAGATGCAGTAAAATAGAACATAAAAGGGTGTAATTGAATGATTACAGCTAAGAACTGTAATCAGGAGCCATAGGGTCTCTCTCTTTCCCCTGAGTGCTCTGGGACAGCCCCAGGAGGGCCTTTTCCCTTCCCATTGCCTGGGGAAACCTGTAAGCAGAGCAAGGGCCTTGTGCTGGTGCCCTGCGCTTGCAGTGTAACCTCAAAAAAAGGGCACTATTGGTTGTTTTCTGTTCATACATGTAGGGTAGAGAGGAAGGGAAAGGGAATTCACATCTTTGGACAGCTATTATGTGCCAGGTCCTGTGTATTCATGTAATTATCATAACAGCCACATGAGGTAGGTAGATACTTAGGTATCATTATTCTACCAATGAGTGAAGTTTACTGCTATGGTCTAAATGTGTGTGTCTCCCACCAAAATTCATAGGTTGAAACCTAATCACCAGTGTTATGAAAAGTCCGGAGTCTGCACTTTTCATTATGACACGGTGTCATGTGCATTCTATCAACCCAGGAACTAGTAGGGCCATGATGCAGTGTAACAGGGTTCCTGACCTCACAAAACTTTTAGATTATTGAAGACAAGCTTTTTAATATTATCACATCTTCACTAATAACTCTGTTTATTAGAAGCCATTATGTGTGTACATGTGTAAATACTAAATGCCAAAAAATGACACAGATCACTCTACCATATCACAATGCTTGTGGCACATGCCTGTGGAATATATTGATATTTACCTTCTTAAATATCCATCTCATTCTCATTTTCTCCAATAGCATGGAAAGCCTTGCAAGGACTATCTTGCAGCTCCTTAAAGCCCCAGGACCTGGCCCATTGTTAACACAAATACTGTGCTTCGTGACAGAAGTTGTCAATCCAAGCACAGAGCATTTGGAGCAGGGGAGGTCACTGGGAGTTGCATTGCAGGCCTGGAAGGCTTTATGAGGTTTGAACTAGGACTTGATGATGGGGTAGAACACTTGAAAAAATGAAAGAGAAAGAGAAAGGATATTTCAGGTACGAGAAACAAATGGAAGTTTTGAGGGGAAAGCAAAGAGATTTGGCTGTCTGGACCGAACCATATTAGAGGAACACTAGATGAGAAATTCAAGATTATGAAGTGTCTAATGTTGAGCTGGGGAGATGTCAATTGGTCCATATTTCATAAAATAAGTGCAGCCTCCTAACATGGTGCTACAGGGCAAGGAACCTACTCTTGGTGCCACATGGAGGCTGAGTGGTCCTTCTGGGATCATGAATTGGACCAGAAACTCATCATCTGCTTGAACAGGAGGGCACTGTGGTCATTTGACAAAGAACTTTTATCAGCTGCTGGCCAATTTTTACCTGACTTAAAAGGACACTGGAAGTCCTTAGGGGGTTCTGAGAAGAAAAGAATTATGGTAAGGTGGTCAAGTAAAATGTTGTAGGGATATTTTCTCATCATCTAGGAGGAAAAAGGAAGGGTGGGACTCACGGGGGAAATAGGTCTTGAGGAATGCAAGGAAGACAATGTTTCGAAACTATGGAGAGTGCCTGTTATCTCTTCTGTCTCTCTCAACATTGTGGACTATTTTAGACAGTACATACAGAAACAGACAACAATGACAAAAAATGAATTTTTTTAATGGCTGTTTATCTCATTAAGCAAAGTTTTTTTCTGCCTTTCCTCAAACTCTACAAGTTTTCAAGCTGAAAAATTAAAGCTTATAAAACTTTACAATTATGAAGGGCAAAGACTACATTTTCTTTGAATCCCAACAGCATCTACTGTAAGAATGGTTAATTAAGTATGAGAGGATACCCCATCAGCAGAGCAAGGAAAGCACTGTGGGCCCTCAGTAGCCAGCCAACATTAGCAGTTCAGTAAGACGGCGTGAAGGCGAGTCTAAGTGCCTGAAATGATACTGATTGTGGGACTCACACGCCTTCAGGGCTTCTTGAGAAGGAAAATTACTTTTTGACAACTTCTTGAGATTAAACCATTTTAGAACCAAAATTATTTTGAACATTTTGCACATAGGGATTTTTAAAAAATATGTACAAGTTCATGTGCTGTTATAATTAACGACTCACCCATATGGAAGGCACCCTCCCATGTAAACCCTGAAATATGAACATGGTTCTCAAAGCAAATGAAAGTAATCTGTAAGTGGGAAAAAACTGTCCCAAAACCTATGCATGTTTTTGTTTTGTAAGAGCTTTATTCAGGATCCTAAGCCTGGCACTATATATGAAACGATAGCAGTTAAAAGAAGCCTATACTTTAAAAGGATACACTTAGAGATGATAGCAGAGGAACGAATCAGAAATTATACCATTCCAAGAGGTAGTTAGTATTATACTAAGGAAAAATGGACATCTACTTTTTTTATTTTTTTCTCATAAAAATTTCATATATTTAAGATGGACAACATAATGTTTCGATATACATATCTATAGTGAAATAATTGCTATAGACAAGCAAATTAACATATCCATCTCCACATAGAGTGTGTGTGTGTGTGCGTGGTAAGAGCACCTGAAGTCTACTCTCTTAGCACATGTTCAGTATAAAGTACAGCTCACTCAGTACACAATATGATATTCACTATACTCCTCAGGCTGTACATTAGATCTATAAACTTATTCATCCTACGTAACAGTAACTTTGAACCCTTGGACCAGCATCTCTCCATTTCCCCCACCTCCCTGTCCCTGGTAACCACTGTTTTCCTCTCTGCTTCCACGTATTGGACTTATATCTATACTTATATGTAGATTCTGCATATAAGTGAGATCATGCACTTCTTAACAACTCTTGAAGGCATCAGCATCATTGGAGCTGTATCAATTAACACAGGATACCTTATGCCACAGTACCAAAGCACCCTAGCATCTCAGTGCCTTGGAACAGCAAAGGTCAATTTCTTGGTCATAGTGTGTGTCAGTTGTGGGTTGGCTGTAGGCTCTGATCTGCACTGTTGGGGCCCTCAGCTCAGGTGGAGCATTCCCTACCTGAAGACATGCCAGTGACTAGAGCAGAGGAAAAAAGGAGAGGCAAAGCACAAAATGACTCTTCAGGATTTTGCATGGAAATAATCACACTGCTTCTGCTTATTACTGGTCATTGTAAATCAATGCCAAGCCTCACTTCAAAGGAGCAGCTAAGTATTTAATATAACCCTCTCTCATTGAGGACAGCAGATATTGGTAGCTAGTAACACAGCCTATCACAGAGGCCTGTAAGTAACTGATGCTTTAGAATTAAGTTATCTGAGTAATGAAAAAAAAAGTTAAATGATTCCTATGTACTTCGTTCAACAACTATTATATTCTTTAAATATCACACAGTGTACTAAGTACTATTTAATAAGGCATATAAATGGATAGTATATATCTACCAAGTGTTTGCTTTTAAAGGAATATATTCTTTTTTTCTGAAAAAAGGAAGTGTTTGAGTTAACTAATTTCCCAAAGACAAAGCACAGTTTCAATATGGCCTGTATCAGTCCTCTGTTGCTGCCTTACAGATGACCACAAGATTGGTAGCTAAAAAATACTATAAATTTATTATCTCACAGCTCCTGTTGGTCAGTCTTGGCATGGCATAACTGGATCCTCTGCTCAGGGTCTCACCAGGGTAAATCAAGGTTTCAGCTCAGGTCGTAGTTCTCCTCTGGGTCCTTGGGTCCTCTCCCAAGCTCACTGATTGTTGGCAGAATCCATTTCCCTGTGGTTGTAGGACTGAGGTGCTGTTTTCTTGCTGGTTGTAGGCTAAGAACCTCTCTCAGCTCCTAGAGTCCACCCTTCATCCCTTACCATGCGGCCGCCACAGGCAATTCACAGCGTGGATGTCTGCTTTCTTCCAGGTCAGCTGGAGCTTGTATCTCTCTCGGACTTCCTCTTCTTCAACCAACTGGAGAAAACTCTCTGCTTTTAAAACACTCAGTTGATTAGATCAAGCCTACCAGATAATAGCTCTAATTTAAGGACAGCTAATGTGGGACCTTAATCACATCTCCAAAATCCCTTTATAGCAGTAACTAGATTAGCATTTGATTAAATTACTGGTATAAAATATGTTTAGACCAGAGGCTGGGAAACTTGGAGGTCTCTTAGAATTCTATCACTGGGCCCCACTGCAGAATGGTGGGTGTTAGTGTAGGGGAGAAAAAGTAATATTTTTTTCCTTCCCCATCACAAGGTTCATGGCTGAGACACATATAACGAAAGACAGATTAACAAGAGAAAAGCATATGTATTTCTTTAATATGTTTTATGTGACATGGGAGCCTTCAGAAATGGAGACCCAAAGGAACAGGGAAAATTGTGTATTTTTATGAACAGTTGTGCAGAAGTATGATTGGAGGACAAAAGAGTATATGATAATAAATGGGGGGGGGAGCTTAACAAGGCCTGTTTGTTCAGATTCTTCCTGGTGTCGCTGTGACTTTGCAGATAAAGACATTCCTCTCTCCAGGTATCAGGAGGACCCTCTAAACCAATTTCTAGGTTTAGGGTTTTATGACCTATTTTCAGACGAAGTTCAGCTAAGTTTTATGGCCTGCTTTAGGGGAGAAACAACAAGGGGAATTCTTCCAGGTCTGCTTCTGCTGTTTTCTCAAAAGCTCAGGATGCCAATTTTTGGCATAGCGTGTCCTGAGCTCTGTCATTAGTTTGATTTGCCCGTGGTAACATTGATGAGATGGTATCGGTTCTAGAGTCATGTCGTTCTCCTGGGTAAGAACTGGAATTATTAGGAGTATCTAATTGAGGGCATTCATGATGGGATTTGCTCAGGGACTGGTAAAACCCTGGTTCTATGCTTATGCATTGGCTTCCTTAAGAGTAACGCTGAACTTATTGAATCCCTTAAATTCTATGAGGGTTACTGCAGCGGTCAGAGTCCTGGCAAGAAACAATGTTCTCAAACTGTAATTGAAGAGAGTTTAACCAGGGGTCATTTTTTATTTACAAAGGTGTGGACAGAGTTTAGGGAGCCCAACAAGGGATCATGCAGTACCTTCCCAAGGTTGAAAATAGGGAAAGGGGAAAGTGTGGCTGGGAACCTGGAGAGGGAAGGTATGGGAAAGGGCCCCTGACAGGAGCTATAGCCTTTGGTAGAAAGAAGCCACCAATCCATGAAAACTGGGTATGGAAGTAGAGGGGGATAAATAGCCTTACCTCTTTCCCTCCAATCCTCTTCTCTATAGCCAAGAGGGCAAAAGAGTCTATTGGTCTTGTCCTCAGAGGTCAGCTTCATAGGGTAACAACACAGAGGAGGAAGGTAGAAAGGAGATCTAAAAGGCAAACAAGACATAGGCAGCACAGTCACCAAAGACACGTTTGTTGGCTGTGGTCAGACTCTGTTGTGACTCACAGATGAAGTTTGTTCCCTGCTCATCTGTGCTTCACAGAGTACTTTAGCTAGCTTGGTGATAACTCTATCCCATCATGTGCTACCATGTATGTGTATGTCTGTCTTCCCTGTTATTTTATGAGCTTCCTGAGAGCAAGGGCCATGTCTTACTTTCATACACACAGTACCTATGTGCTTGGCCCCTAGTAGGTGATTAACAAATGCTTGTGGAATTATTATATAAATACATGAAGTTGGTGGTGAACGAATTGGGTAACAGGTGCATAAACAGATACACAATATTCTTGCTGCTTTCTAAGATGGTCTATTACGTAAGGGTTGATGGAGTTAGAAGATTCATTTACCATTGCTACAACGAATCTCCTGATACTATGAAAACTTGATGTTTCACTTTCATTTTCTACTTAAAAGCCATCAATTTCAGGTTATACTACACGTTCTGTTTAGCAAGCACTGAAATCTGTCAACAGAGAAGGAGGAACAGCAAATGCGAGACAAACAAGACAGTTCTGAGCTACTAGAAATCAAACTACAGTTGGCTGGCTGTGGAGTTCGACGGCCGTGGGATAAGATGTGATGACTTACCTTCCTGCTATTGGCGTGTGTGGTTTTAGCTGCCAAACAGGGAGTGGAGTATGCTTAGTTTATGGAAAAATTGTTTTCTTCTGTTTTACTTTTTGACGTTTTCAAAGCACTAGGTAAGGATACATGTGGTCAGCTTGATTTATAATTTGCTTTGGTTCACATAGAATCATATGCTGAAGAATCACAGGGACTGACAGTCAGGGGAAAAATGTAAATGTCATAATTTTGTTAATTATTTTAGCATGTGTTCCTTTCACATGTCTGAAAACAAATGTAATTGAGGGTTGTGGTTTCTGGGGCATGGCCAAAAGTACAATGTGACTAACAAGTGAGGAAAATATCATGGGATACCACGTGGTAGATCATCTTTTATATTTATTTTTCCCCTGCTAAAGTGAAGATTTTCCAGTTTTTAAGGATGCTACCAGAGTATGACAGGAAGAATTATACAAATTGAACCCTTGGATTGGTATTTTGTACCAGGTTAAAAAAAATAACATAAAAAATCCACTTTTAAGTTATGTGACTATTTCATTCTATCCTAGAGTTTTCTATTTCAAAAACTGGATTGGCAAATAACAAAACAGTTTTTTCAATTCTTTAAACATTTCAATGATGATAAGGGTCTTTCTCAAGCAAACAAATCTTAGGAAATTCAAATACTAATAAAAAACCATAATCTCCCTTTATCCGTTGCTCAAAAGCATAATAACCCTATTGAGAACTCCTGAAACAAGTGGGTGATCTGACCCCCAAGGCTTCATATACTATTTCTTATTTTTATGACAGGAATTTCACGATTCCAAGGCAAGGTTCAAAAACAGTCTATTTTCCCTTGTAAGCAAGTGATCAGGTTGCTGCATGAACAAAGCAAAAGGCTGAGCTCACATGGAACGCTCCTGAAATCTTCCTGGTTTGGGATGGCCTGCAAATGCTATTAGTATGTTTCCTGGTATTTCAGTCTTCTGCAAATTGCACAGTAACTAGATCTTTGAACAGTGAGCATCTGGTGGCCAGAACCCACAAAAGACTTTCCCATATTATGCAGAACCTTCTGCTAGTTTTGAAACTATTCTCTCATTGTTTTATA
>NW_012147745.1:1307676-1309075 GCF_000956105.1 Propithecus coquereli | reverse complement strand
GTAGTTTGTGTATTATACATGCACACACACACACAAACACACACACACATGTATTTATTTACTATCTCTCGCAGTGGACAGATCACACTGATTGTTACGGAGTTTACTAATACAATACCCAGAGAGCAAAATTCTTTCACAGTTGGGTGGTTTGGGAGCGCACATCGATATTTTCTTTATTACTATCAAAAAGGTTATTTAACTCATTTCATTTCTTCTTCCACTGCCAAAACCCAAAAACAAAATAAAACAAGAAAACAGCAAGGAATAAAGGTTTGACCACAGAACTACATAGATCCTTAGAGCTCCCATATTTGTGATATTTATCCCAATATGGCCTTAAATATATACTTAGTTATATTTCTAGAACTATAATCTTATTTATACTTTCATCTTTTTTGTCACTATAATTGTTAAGTCCTTGTAAATCCTCTGTGGACAGAGGTGAAGCAAAGAACTCAATATTCAAACAAACAAGCAAACCAACCAGCCATTTTCCCAACCTCTTTGTTTAGTACGTGGGGGTTTTCTATGTTCTGTTGTATAAAACCAGAAGTACATACTTACACGAGTTGTCTACTGGTGAAGTTAGAGATATCACAAACTTTGTAGTAAAATATAATTTAAATTTGAAGAAAATTATTATGAGTCAAATTCTGCTCTCTAGAATATTCAGTAAATGGAGTATAGCTAACTAAACATTTTATTTAGCAAAGTTATCTTTAATATCAGGCATAAATTGTATATATTATATGTAATGCATATAATGTATATATTATAATGCAAGTACGTAAGTGTATGCATGTAGTATAAGTAGATCTTATATTAAGATCTTATATTAAGATTCTGCAGTTGCTCCAGGTAATAAAGTATTGGTGAGAGCTGGGAGGGAACTAATGCTCTGAACTTTTACAATCTAGTTTCGATTCTAGATAATCAGAGGTTTAAAATATTAAGCACATATGCATATGATATGCTATGTTTGCACAAAGTAAGGAAATAGAACACTGTATGTCTAAGGTAAATTCTTACACTCCTTGTTTTGTTGCCAATTAGACATAAAATAGGATGGATTTCTTACAACTCATGCATATGAATGTTAGTCTCCTCTTGCTGCTTCCATTTCCCTCAGAGTCTGAAGTTTCCGACTATTTCTAGGAGCTTCTCAAGGAAGGCATTAGGAATAGATAATTCATCACATCCTTTCCTAAGTATGAATCTGTGAAACGGGGAAGAGCTGATGACCTAATACCGTTAACAAAAACAAAGCACTATGCATTTGATCCCTCTTTTTTCCCTATCACAGGAAACTGGGGAGGGAATCCTGTTCCAACAGTGAATAACAAAGACAGTTTTTTGGAATGTACATATAGCATCTCCCAAAGAGTTTTTTTTTTTT
>NW_012147745.1:1307121-1307626 GCF_000956105.1 Propithecus coquereli | reverse complement strand
CTGATTAACATCAAGAAAGTAGGTTTGGTTAATTGATTTATATTTTGAAAATCTAGGAGAGAAGGAGACCTGAAGGGAAGTAGTAAATAATACAGGGAGGCTAAATAACAAGAAAACAGGGACTACAGAAAGACTAGCACTTTACCCCTTTCATCAGTTACTTAAGACTTGACCTGGTGAAAGGGGATCTGGGGCTAGATACCATTTCTATCAGACAATATGCATCTGTTTTAGAGATGAGACAGTGAAGGTACAGAGAAGTTGAACAATGTGTGCGAGTTCACTTAACTTGTAAGGATCAGACAGCCAGCTATGGGAGGCTGCTCTTAATTACTATTTGAAAACAACACACTCTTGATAGAGTGTGTTAATATAAAATATATTTTTAATAGTCTGGAGGATAAAGTTACACACCAAAATTTGATCTTCGAGTATTGCGATTATGAGTGATTTGACATTTTAGTCATACCTTAGTCTTACATTTATGCATATTTATAATAAACAT
>NW_012147745.1:1305876-1307071 GCF_000956105.1 Propithecus coquereli | reverse complement strand
GCTGAGATAGCCTGATGAAATCTGTGAATAAAACACAATTCTATCGAAGAGTAACTTCAATATAAAGCCATAATATTGCTCAACTAAATACCTTTTATTCATCTAGAGTATACGTTGATATCATTACCATATTTCCTTGTTGTGTCTCCATAGGCATAATGAAAAAGGCTTATGGTAACTTCTGCTTTGAAAATCTTCCAGGTAAAATTTATCTTGGTGGTGATCTTCTGGGGTCGAGTCAGCCATTTGCTTATTTTCTAGAAGAGACTAAAGACAACTGCTTAAGAAAAAGTCTTATTTTTCTATCAGTTATATTTTTAGTCACACTCTGTAGAAGTTGAGCAGTTCTCTTTTGAGGCAAGGTCTTGGTTAGGCTTCTTTATTTCCAAACAAGGATCTGAAACTGAGTATGTTCCCCTTTTCTCCAGATCCTAAAGTCTAGGACGGTCCCTCAACCAACAAATTTAGGATACGGACCTTGGGCTCTCCCTCTAGACTCTAAATTCTCCCTACAGACTCCAGACTTCCCATAGAGAATGCAATCTGGGGTTACCTCTAAGCCTCTTCCCAAAGCCTTGCTGAGGAAGTGATGATTGGAGGCTTGTTGGAAGGCAATTCCCTGAGCACTTCAAAGTTCCATCCATGTAACAGGCCAGGTCACTGAGAAGCAGGACCACTTGGACCATGTTATCTTGGCCTTATTCAGAATTATTTTTCCACCAACTCTAATGGCATGGCTTCAGTTTTTACTGAAGGACGTTATGAAAACTACTGCCTTCTGACGTGTTTCCAGGTGTTATCTACTACTTAAGCCAAAACATACATTATAAAATCTTACCTGAGAAATTTCCTTCAGAATAAGCACTGGGAAAAAAATCTTGCTTGAAGTGATTTATTTCTTTGTCTCTAAGGATAAAAATATTTGTGGAGGGTGAGGATGATGTTGGGTGTATCTATGGACAGGCAAGATGTCCTTCCACTAAAATTCTCACAGAGTTGTCAGTGTTCCCAAGTTGATTAGACTTGGGGAGGCTGACTCACTCTTATCAAATTTGTCAGAGTCTGATTCATAACCTGGAATGCCACTGCCCTCCATCTGGGGTCTGCTGTTCCTATAATATTTAAGTTTTCTTAAGAAACATAAGAAGTAGAGCCAAGAGAGATGGACAATTTTAAGGGAAATTTCTTCCAGAGC
>NW_012147745.1:1292631-1293781 GCF_000956105.1 Propithecus coquereli | reverse complement strand
TGCTCTGAGTGCATGCAAAGTGATATGTCAGCCAGCAGACTGATGATCTCCTGCATGGCTGCATTTTCATCTTCATTCATTCAACAAACATTTATTGAATACCTACTATGTACCAGGCATTGCTGCATGTACTGAAAATACTGCATAAAGGAAAGAGATAATGTATCTTCCTTTATGGAACTTATAGTCTAATTGGAGGAGACATAAAATAAACAAGTAAAATTGTCAGGTGGGGTACTAAGTATTATGAAGAAAAATACAGCAGGAAAGGGGAATATTGGACAGGGGTCAGTAAACTATGGCCAACTGGCCAAATCTGGCTTGCTGCCTTGTTTTGCAAATAAAGTTTTATTGGAACATAGTTATGATCATTCCTGTACATTTTCTTATTAGCTACTTTGAGTTAAGTAATTGAGACACAGACCATCTGGCTTGCAAAACCTAAAATATTTGCTTTCTGGTCCTTTACAACAAAGTTAGAGGCTCCTAATGTTGGCTATCTAAGGCCATTTTGAGGACTTCGATTTTTATCTTGAGTGAAATGGGATGCCAATGGAGGGTTTGTGGAGTAACTTGATCTGACTTATGTTTTAAGAGCATTATTCTGATGACTATGATGAAAATAGATATGGGGCAAGAGTGGAAGCACAGAGACCAGTTAGATAGTGATTTCAGTGATGTAGAGGAGAGAGGATCAGCTCAGCATAGTAAAGACAAGAATAGGTGGTAAGAATAAGATTGCTATCTGGATATATTTTTCAAGTTAATACAGTAAAGGATTTTGGCCTGAACAGCTGGAATTATGGAATTTCTATCAACTGAAATGCAGCAGCTACCAGAGAAGCAGGTGTAGGGATGGAAATTAGCAGTTTGCTTTGCACACAGTAAGTTTGAGATACTGTGTAGCCACTGAAATAGACATGCCAACAAGGCAGGCATTCAAGGGTGAGGTCTAGGCTGAAGATAAAAATCTCATAGTTACCAACATATAGGTGAGGTTTAATGCCATGAGACACAACAAAATCACCAAGAGGATACTTCTGTGACTTTATTACTCCATTTACTTTTGTCAGTTAGTGCCTAGATAGCTTCTGTATTTGCTGGAGAGAGAGAAAGAGAGCTTTAGATTATGGGGCATATCATGATCCTT
>NW_012147745.1:1290258-1292581 GCF_000956105.1 Propithecus coquereli | reverse complement strand
AGTTTGTGTGGTATTGATTATATATTTCAATAAAGATTAATTTTGGAAATAGTTTTATGGGTGCAATAAATAAATTGCAACTGAAATAAATTATATCGAAGGTGCAAAGAACTTTGAAAATAATTGTAGATGTGATCAGCCATTTGAAAATGAAATGAATCCAATTAAAGATGAATGACAAAACATGACGGCGGAAGGTCTCTGTCTTTCTGCTTTTTTCTGAAGCCACTCAGACCACTGAGGACCCACGAACACTGGTCCTGTACTCAAGGATGATGCTCAACCTGCCTTTCCGGGAAATTCATTTCATAATTTGACAGCTTGGATTAACAGGACAATAATATCAAGGAAGAGCATTACATTAATTTCTTTTCTTGTAGTGAGGAGTAGTCACTATGGTCATTTGGAGGGTTTTCGTGGCTGATGACTGTCCTTAGAAGCTTGCAGCCCATCCCAAACACACATATCTTATGTGCTTTCCCTGCCAGCAAAATGTATACTTTGACATGTGACCAAAAAGGGAGGAAAAGAGTAACAGAATGGTGAAGATGTTGGTACGAGAGGGTTATGTGTGGGCTGCATGGCCAAAGTCGTCCTCTTCTAAAATCAGATAGGCACAGGTTCACATTCCAGCTCTGCCACTTACAGCCTGTGCAATTTTGACAAGTCTTTTTTTTTTTTAATTTAATCCCTCCAAGTTTTAGACTTTTTAGACAGCAAAAAGAACTATTTGTTTCTCCTAATCATTGACCAACTATACCAGCACTGACACAGAATGCAGAATAGGCTCAGTGTTTTATCTGCTATAGAAAAGCTTCCTTGGTATGCTAGCTCCTTTACTAAAACTGCTCAGAAAAATGCCACTAAGTAAGGAAATTCAAGAAATCATCACTGTGCTGTTGTCCACTATGCATTCAGGAGTCAATTTGCATTTGCTAAGGCATCTGTCTTCCTAGATTTAACACAAGCAATCCTGGCAGTAGACAAAATAGAAAACACCTGGATAACTAAAGGGAATAGGTAATCCTTTGTAACTCTTGAGACAGGGCCATCTGCACATTACTTTACATACACATGATGACATAATGAATGATTAGTATTGATTAAAAAAGTAAGGAATGTTTCTGGGGCAATGCCTAAGAAGGGATAAGTGGAGTTTCCCCAGAAACATCACCACTTCTAAAGAAGCAAGAGTGCACTAAGGGCTCAAACTAAACCCTGCATTGAGCCAGCAATCAAGCTGTGACGAAAAGTACATTTTCCCCTAAAGAAAAGAAAAGAGTTAAAGAATAAAAATATTTTTCCTTCAGTTGATAAATTTGAGCACTTAATATGTTCAAGGCACTAAGTTAGACCATCTGGGGAGTATGACCTTGTATAATACTCAACCTTTTTTCTCCAGAAACTTAACTGGTAGGTATGAAAGGGCCACAGGTAACTTTAATTCCAGGTAGAATGCAGTGAACATTAGAGGTTGGTTAGAAGTTCTAAGGTAGGGGGCAGTGACATCTTAGAGTAAGAGCATGGGGAACCTTAAGGAAGTAAGTGACATTTGAAGTAGGCCTCGAAAGATTATAAAATTTAGAGAGAGGAAGGGAAAAGGGAATAAAAAGTAAGGACATTTTCAGATGGAGGGAACAGTGTAAACGATGCCACGGAGGACAGGAATTTGGGGTGTGATTAAGAAATGACAAAATTAGTTTTCTTGAATGGGAGAGTTGTAAAATGGGATTGAAAGAGAATGCTAAAAAGGTAGGTTGTTATGAGAGCACAGAGAGCCTTGGTTTTTAGGTCAATGAGTTTTTTCTTTAATTTAATAGGAAATCATTTTTAATAGGGAAACATTGAGGGTTTCTGAACCAGGAAAAGACATGTTAATGACCAGTGTTGTAGTAGTTATCACTTTGGAAAGGTATATAACAGTGTTCTTTAAATTTTTCTTCATTATTGCCGCTCTAAAGATCATTTTTAGATATTTTTTTTCCCTAGTTGGTCTCCCTACTCCTATCCCTATGAAATTTTAATAATACAGATAGGCTATATATCTGCTTATGTGATCTTATCTATATCTAAAATCTGGGTTTCATAAAAGACTATAATTTTTTTCTGCCCCCCAAAAGCAATTCTTGCTCCTTTGGGGTGTTATTGCCTCCATGGAGAGTGCATGGGTGAGGGATGGTTCAGAACGGGGAGAAGTGGCCGGAGAGTTGAGAGCAATCCAGACAGGTGCAGCTGACCTTGCCCACCCTGCTCCCTAGGCTCTCATCATTCCCAGGCAAGCAAACCCCACAGTTTCCAGTTGCGAGCCCCAAAATTCTGTGAT
>NW_012147745.1:1284846-1286948 GCF_000956105.1 Propithecus coquereli | reverse complement strand
CATAGCTCACTGCAACCTCAGACTCCAGGGCTCAAGTGATCTTCCTGCCTCCGCCTCTTGAGTAGCTGGGATTACAGGTGTGCACCACCACACCCAGCTAATTTTTGTATTTTTTATAGAGTCAGAGGTCTCACTGTTGCTCAAGCTGGTCTCAAATTCCTGGCCTCAAGTTATCTTCCTGCCTGAGCCTCCCAAAGTGCTAGTATTACAGGCATGAGCCATCACACCTGGCCTCAGTTTTCAATTTATTGTCTTTCAGCTCCAAATATACCCTTCACTGCCCTGCTTTGTGAAAGTAAAACTGTACCCTGTAAACATTTCTCTTTTGCCAGCCTGCATGATGTTCGGCTTTGTCAGTAGAGAACTGGTTCTGGTTCCCCACTTTTTAATTCAGTGTTGGAGTAAAGAAGCTCTGGCCACATCCTTAGGCCACGTTTTTTCCCCAACCAGGAGCAGCTTCTGAGCAGCACTGGTGGGCCACATATGTGGTGGCTTTGGTTGAGCCCTCTGATCACACCTTCTTTGAGGAGATCTGACTATTAGGAAGCCCTCTCTTTAGTCTTTGGTCCCTTTATTGTCCATTTCCTTCAGCCTAGAAGTAGTAGCTGCTTTTTTAGAGTTCTCTTTTAGTCCTTTTAGTTGTTAACCATCTTTTACTAATTAACAATTCTTTATATTACATGTTTTCCTGTTCAAAATACTGACGTGGTTTCTGTCTCCTGACAGGACCCTGACTGATACAAAGTTGTTCATAAGTCTTTATGATGTATGCATACCTAACCCACCTAAATCATTTTTAAATTTCCTGTAGAAGGAATACTCACATTTTTAATTTTTAAAAATTCCCCTTAGGATTTTATACAGTGGTCCATATTTATTAAATACTTCTGACTGAAAATGATGAATCAGACACGGACATTAAGAATCTTATCATCTTATCATCTAGGAGAGAAAGACATACTGATAAGTAACTTTTATTATTCGAGTATGATATGCACTGCTATAGACAAGGTGTAAGATACAGTGGTAGCACCCCCACGTTGGGTGGAGCTGGGGGTGGGAATCAAATAGACTTCACAGGGAGGTTGCCGCTAAGCTGAGTCTTTAAGGATGCAAACAGCAATGGTCCACTTAGATTAGGGAGGAAAAGACAATGCCGACTGAGGAAAAATGTCAGGAGATGTCAAGAATATATAAAGCAAAACAAGGCAAACTTGAGGAATGCCAAGTGTTTAGTACTGTTCTAACCTGAAGGCTGTGTGTATGTGTGTGTTTGTGGGATGGTAATATGGGTAGAGGAGGAGGCAGCCTTGAGAATAGTCCAAAATGAGGGGGAGGGGTAGGCCAAATCCAGCCCAGAACAGACTTTGTATGTCATGCTAAAAAGTTTGAATTTTATTTCATGGGCAAATATAAACTCAAACAACACGAAGAAACAAAATGTTAAAAAAAGTCAGAAGTTAATCATTTGTTTTTTGTACCATGTATATTCAATAGTTTACTATGTGGAATCCACTATTAAAGAATTTAAATAAATTCAAATCTTCAGACGTGTCCTGGAGTTTAAAGAGGAGAGATGATCATGTGTGAAATATTTAATTATTAGGAAATAACAAGAAGCATTAAGTTGAATGGTAAAGATCAAAATGTGCATTGAAGTGTGAAGGCAGGAGGGGCTGGAGGAATGAAGGAGGCAGCGGAACTTGGGCAGGCCCTAGAGCCCTGGAGGACTGCTCTGTACAAAAAGAGCAGAATGAGCCACCTTTAGAAAAGTGGAAGCATGATCACAGAATGGGGGCAGCAAGAGCGAGCCTGGGTTGAAAGGGAGAGGTTAGAGAGAGGGTTAAGAATGCAGGACAGAGCTTCTGGACTGGCAAACCTGTGGCACTGTGCCTCCACTCCACTCCCACAACCAGGCGCCTCTCTTGTTCCTGCTGAGCTCAGAGGCAGCTCTAGTTCTTTCTCAAACCATTGCTCAATGAGCCATTTGCAATCAGAGTTTATTCTCTAGGATACCATTAAAAGTTTTTGACTGCTGAATTGTGGATTCCAAAGATTTTTCTGATTGTGTAGCTGTAGATAATGAATACAGGGAAGGATCA
>NW_012147745.1:1282969-1284796 GCF_000956105.1 Propithecus coquereli | reverse complement strand
TTTTTTTTTTTAAAAAGCAGTTACCATGATCTACCCCAAAAGTCATAACAAACAGCAGGTTGCAAGCATATTTAGACCATTCTTACTGAAGAGAATAAACATTTATTGCTAACTGTGAAAGGGCTGATTTGATGACTGATAGAAAAATCACAGCACTTTGTCAGTTCACATAAATAATAATTTATCAAAGAAATGTGTTGATGAGTTCAGTCTGGTTTGAATTTAAACTACAGGGCATTCTTGGGAAACAGATGAAGTACCTGAGCCTCATTAAAAAATCTCCTGCACATTATCTAAGCGTATGAACAATTCTTCTTAGGTCATGTAATGGATCTTATCAAAAACAGCAAGAATATTCATGCTCAGGGATGAATAGAGGCTGCCTGTAGTTACCATGGGAAAAAATACATCTGGGTGCTAACGAAAGTCTGATGAGTACTTTAGAAATAGGATCTGAGTTCATTTTTGCAATAGATGCTCAACAAAGCAGGGAAGGGGTCAAATGAGTGTTTACCAGACACTCAGAAAAATAACCAGGGTTGGCTGATCAACTTTCCCTAATAATCACTGTTCAGCAAGAAAGGATGGAATGTGATATTTTCTCTGGTTAGCATTCCACTCTTGGGCCACCCCCATCCAAAGACCCTGTGTGCTGCTGATGAATTGATGGGATCTGACAAGCCAGCATGTGTATCTGGCAGCCAGGTGTCTTGGTGTGGGTGAGACAGGAGCTAACGGATTTGACACATGGGAATATTACTCCCAGATGCTCCCCAAAGGGAAAGAACAACTTTCATTCAGGGGCCTGTCCTTTCAAGATGAGTCCTGTGGCATATGTACTGAAATTAGTTAGCTCTCTGAGAAGAAGCAATGCATCATGGGTGCCATTTTGCCAGAAAAAATAAGCATTTCTAATAGGCTCTGTCCTATTCCTTCCTTAGTAAAAACCAGTGGCCTATGTCTGGAGGTCATCCAAGGCTAATCGAAGAAAGAAATCTTCTGATGTTGAGGAGATAAGGAAGAAAGAACACACTGAGAATGTATGGTGTTGATTTTAAACTGAAGAGAAACCTGATCAGACTGAGCCATGTCACAGTCAGTTACAGCCTTGCTGCAAAAGCCAGGGTCAAAAAAATGCAAGGCAGCGCTCCTGCCCCTGATGCCAGTGCTTTAATATCTACAGCCTGTCAGGTCTCAAACTCTTTCACGTCAATTGGAAACAAGTATCGGTCTGGGAATATTTTTATGTTTATATTCAGGAAACTTTGGTACTCACTATGAGTTGCATTAAGAAAGCTTTTGCAATTTGTCAGTCCCACAGATTTCTTAGCATTCTTTACATCTTCTGAACTTGAGAATGCAATTTTTGTCTTCGTAATTGTTTTCATGTTTCTAGATTACACATCCTGAAAATGACATACACATTATGCAGAACTGCACTCACAATATCTAAATCTATGTTGGCAATGAAACATAGGGAAAGTACAACAGATATTGGAAAGACAGGGTTTATATCACACAAGTTTTAGGGGAACAAACCCAAGTTGTGACTCTGTGGTCCTCTAGTACTCTCTGTCCTGTGTTGAGTATCTAACAGGTAAGTTTGATTTGTCTCTTTTTTATGGTATAAATTTGTTTTATTCCTTCATTCTGTTAAATAAAATTATCAATGCTTAGCTGTCAAAAATTAAACAGATTGATGTGTTTCTATTTCCCATTGCTGTTTTTAAGCCTTCCGTCTTCTCTTACCACTCTAAAACAGAGGAAAGAAATAACTCTCTTCTGCGAAAAACATTTTCTGTTGCAGGTTCTGGTTAAGATATTCTG
>NW_012147745.1:1268321-1270589 GCF_000956105.1 Propithecus coquereli | reverse complement strand
CGCCTGGCCCCTTCTCTGAAACTCTTAAGAGATTTTGTTCTTACCGTTCATTTTAGCAATTTGAGTCCTTCCACCCAATTACATACATATGTCATTGAATACACATGAGAGGTACAAGGTTACTTACAAAGGCAAAACAGAAGGAGATACTCTGTCAACTTCATAGATTTATCACAATTCTATAATAGGAATCTTATATTTATGGGGGAGGTTTTTTAACTCAATGTATTATTCAAGACAAGTTTCTTACATCAGCACTGTCCAATAGAAATGCAAGATACATGTGGAAATTTAATACTCTCTAGTAACCACATTTAAAAAGTAAGAAGAAATAGATGAATTTAATTTTAGCAATATATATTATTTAGCCAATTATATCCAAAATCTTATCATTTCCTCATGTAATCAACATAAAAATTCCTGGAGGTGATGTACATTCTTTTCCATGCTCAGTGTGCTAGTAGCTGCCGTCTTGTACCATGTGGCCTTACATGCATTTCCCACCTCATGGATTCTGTTGTGTTTAAACTACTTGATTCCCAAAACCAAACCCAGTTTTCTCCCCATGCACCTGCTTTTCCCAGCTTTCCATCTGGACTAAGGCCAGTGGCGTCCATCCAAGCCAGAGGTCCCTGCAACATCTTGGACTTTGTTCACACACCCACATTCCACAGGTGTCCAACCCCTGTCAATTTTGGCACCAAAGTTTCTCAAACCTCTTCTTTTCTATAATCTCATGATTACCACTCCACATTGGGTTCCAAACAGCTTCTTATCCTGTTTCCCTATCTGCAACCTCTTACCCTGTCCACCCATTCTCCCCATTGCTGTCCATGTGGTTGGAGAACACAGATCTGACTGTGCCGTTCCTAAAACGTGCTGCAGATTTCAGGATTCAATTCTACTCCCCTGGCCCAATATTCAATAAAGCAACCAAATGCTGTGCAATCATCCTTCCAGCCTTCTCTTCCCCAGCTTCCCCATTCGTACCTTGTTTCCAGTGCTGCAGGCCACACTCGGTTCCCTATAGACTCCGTGCACTTTCTTCACTTTGGCTTGGGGCTTTGTCCCTCCATCTGGAATGCCCTTTAACCTCAGTACCCCTTCCTTGCTGTTGAGTCTTACTTGACTCTTAACTCTTTCTTAATACAAATCAACCAGAAACTCTTCTGGGAGGCCCTTCAGGATTGTTCTCCCTCCTTCTGTCTCTTCTGTGCACCTGTGTGTGTTTGTGTGTGTGTGTGTGTGTTTGTGTTTTGAAGAACATTAGTACTCAACTTCTAACGCACTGGGAAATGCATCTCCCGATCCTTTCTGTGTCATTTTCTTCTGCTCTGTTAACACTGGCTAAATAAATTATTTTTTTTCTTAAATGAATTTGTTGAGATGAAATTGTTAACTTATTTATCACACAAGTGTTCCTCAAAAAGGCCCCAAAATTGCTTTAGTGCATGCCACCACACACAAAAAAAGCATGTCCGTTTCTTTCTGTTAATATAGACAGAATAGCAGATTGTATTATAAATGTATGTATTTGCGTATCTGTTTTCAATAGGTTATTAACCTCATGAGAGCAGATTTTATGCTTTATTCATCCTTATAAGACAGGATCCAGGATCCAGGATCCAGAACCCAGAAGTGGGACTGGAATATAATAGGAACTCTACAAATGTTTCTTTTAGGTTTAAATTACTATTTCTGGCCTGTGAGATTGAAAATGAGTCATCTTTGAATCTTCAGCCCATCCTCCACTCTCAGAGCACGAGCCCAGATGCACCCCCAGGCTCTGGCACCTACACAAGGACGGGCACAGGCAGAGGCAGAGGCAACTTGTTAAAAACTAAATCCACCTTGATCAACTCTGTACAACTCTGGTTAGAAAGAAACTACTAAGCTGTCCAACACTCAGTTTTACATAATATTGTGAACCACATTTTTAATTAAATCTTTTGAACAAAGTTATTAGTAAACAGAAATATTGACTCCTTTGGGTTTTATCTTGCCTAATTTCCCAAGCTCAAATTTTGGTACTGACCAATGGACAGTGAAACAAGCAAGTCAACTAGAAAAAGAAGAAAGGAGGGCAGTTGAAAAATATCGTATGTAATTATAAATCCCAATTTAGTTATTAAATTTTAGTCACTATTTTTGCATTCCAGTAGCAACAATGATATTTCTATTATTTAATTAGAGTTAATGCTGTTAATATTTTTAGATATTGGGTTTGGGAGCTGGCAACATCAGGTAGTATATCTTTTTTTTTTTTTT
>NW_012147745.1:1254918-1256781 GCF_000956105.1 Propithecus coquereli | reverse complement strand
GATATTATCTTTGATATGTATAAAGTGTTCTGTTGGGTGCTCTATGATGTAAGTAGGAGAGGGTAGGAAATGGGTAACTTCACAACAAGGAATTGTGAGTGTGGGTTGTAAATAAATACACTTACCGGGTCATAGTGATAGGGTATTTAAAAAATATTTAGGGTACTCTTGTAAAAAATAAAATTTTCCAAAATGCATTGATATATGTTATGTAAGTAAAAAAAATAAAACAAGCAACACATAGTGCTTGCCATTTAAAAATAATCATATGCCTTTATTTTCCTTTTATTTTTATATAAAAGGTAGCACCTGATACCCATTGTACTATAGCTTTCATATTTCATTTAATTTTCATAACAGACAGAAGGATGCTTCATTTTTTTTTTTACGGCTACATTGTATTTAATTGTTTGGAAGCAACCTAATTTGTATAACCTGTGTGATATGGATGGCCATTTGGGTTGTAGCTGAACTTAGACTACAGACAATGCTACCATGAGTCATTTTCTATGCATATCATTTGCACAGGCACAAATATAGCTGTTGAAATTGATATTGCTGTGTCTAAGAGTACATGCATTTGTAACATGAATAATGATTACCTACTTGTCCTTCGTAGGGCATCACACCAGTAATGAATGAGGATGTTTATTTGCCAATACCATCTCCAAAATGCTAATCAAAATCTCAAATGTTTTCCATTTTGACAGGTGAAAAATGGAAGCATATTGTAGATTTAACCTGAATTTCTCTTGTTGCAAGTGAAGTTGAGCATCTTTGTACATATTTACAAGTCCTTACATTTTTTTTCCTGCTAACTCTGACTATTTTCTACTGGGTTATTGGACTTTTCCTTTTCTGGAAGTTCTTGGTAAATTTGGGAGATTAACACTGGCTATGATAGAAAAGCAAACATATTTTTTGTTTGTTTAGTTGCTTGAATTTTTTTTTGCCATAAAGCGATTTTTTCTTGTGTAATATCAAATTTATAAATCTTTCCTTTTTGTGGTTTATGAATTATTTCAAGTCAACTAAAAGGGTCTTTACTTCTGTAGAGTTATGAAAGCATTTTCTCATGTTTTCTTCTAGTATTCTTGTGTTTTAATGTTTTTCACATTGAAATTCAGTTATTTTAGGAATTGAAGCTAATGTGCAGTGGAAATAACAGACCTATGGAGATATCATTTATTGAATTGCTACATTTATTGTATAATTAATTACCATTTGTATTTGGGTCTATTTCAGGACTTTCTATTTTGTCTCATTAGTTTGTGTGTTTGTTTTTTAATGGATTTAGAGAAACATTGTGTTTAATGGTAAAGCTTAGTACACCTCGGCACTGGGCATGGTCTGGAGTCAAAGCAGCAGGGGCTAGTAGGTGACCACTACAAAGCCTACCTGGAGAAGATGATGAAGAAGGCAACTATCAAACAGAAGAGCCCCATGGCCTCAGAGCAAAAGCAAGAACGGCCCAGGAGAAGAGCTGCTGCTTGGGAGACAGGTTCCCTGAACCAGCCACACCAACTGTGGTGGCCCCCGCACTAATAAACTTAGCACTGTGTCAATGTTCCAGGAGACGACACTAGTCTGAAACTCCTGTCTGGCCACCTGGAGTGCAGAGAGGCTGTGGGAAGGCTGTTGGGAAGGAGGCAGACACTGGCCTGATTGGACCCTGGAATGACAATGGATCAGAGCTGGGAAAATGAGTAGCGCCCGTGGGCTGCATAGGTTCAGCCTGCATTCTGCTGCCCTGCTGCCCCTGTTCAGTGGCCCTCAAACTTCACCCCCTCCTCATTAGTCTCTCTTTGTCCATGTGTCAGTTTGCAACTGTTTAAAACAGTAAGTCTTTGTAATCCATTTATT
>NW_012147745.1:1249623-1254868 GCF_000956105.1 Propithecus coquereli | reverse complement strand
ATTAAATATCAATCTCTTATGCTTGTAATTAGTAAAAATCAAGAATGAATTTTTAAAGAATGTTCTCAATTTGAGTCCTGGATTCTCTTTTTACATTAGTGTTTTCAAGATTCTTTTTTCTGGTACATGTCTACAACCCAGACATAACATCCCACTTGACCCAAATTCAAAACCCTGTCCTTTCAAACGATTCAGGGAAGGTTGTTTCTTATCTGCACATTGATGTAAACACTGTTTCATGTAAATAGTAATTATTTCTGTATGGCACTAATTCTAGATAAAACTAGTCACTTGCTTTTGACTGGAGAACAAAGACACACAAAAACACACAAAGACACAATCTGGGTGGCATTACTTGGTTCAAGGACTTTCTAAAATCAGGCCCAAAGGGGTATTGTTGTTTGGTTCTTTGGTTAGTTTGTTTTTTCTCTAGACCTTGTGAAGACCAAAAAGGATTAGGGAGAGGAGAATGGTGCTAACATTATTGAATTCATGCCATGTGAGGCATCATGTTGTGTTCTTTACATGAATTATTTCAATTCATAAAAATTTTATGAGTTAGGTATTATTTTTAGCCCCAACCCTGAACAGTAAAGATAAAGAAAATGAGCCTTGGAAAGAGTAAGTCACTTGTCTAAGGTCCTAGAGCTAACACGTCTGAGAGGTGGGATTCAGCTCACGCTCCCTACTATAGCGTGTGACTTCGACCACATCAGGACTGAGTCACATAACAGAATAAACTCTGTGCGGTTCACTAACAGTTAATTTAAACAAACTTAAGTAGACTCACACAGAATGTGCTGGAGCTGCCTTGTCCCGGCTCATGAGAACTGGTAGTTAAATTTTCAAATGCCCATTGTTACACATAGACAATAAAAAGTAAATTCTAAAAACTTAATAAATTATATTTTAAAAGGTAATAAAAATTAAAAACTCATAACTTCCTTATTATTTTTCTACATTTTACCATTATCTGTGCTCTTAAGATTATTTATGTCTATTGTGTCTATCCGGTGGAAAAACCACGTGATGGTGCGCTACTGCCCGTGACCTGTAACTCGGCATTCAATGACTTTGCACTGGTAGCTTGAAGTTGGCCCGCACCCTGGAAGAGCAAATTGTTCATATTTACCAGTGCACCACTCTGCACAGCTCTTACAAATAACGGGCACACTTCAATTCTTTCATGCTTTCTATTTACGTGAACTCACAAACACACAACACGTCTTTACTTAGGCTTCACTAAGTACCAGGTATTGCCATACACACTTCCTCAAGCATTATCTAGTTTACATCTCATCAAGTAGCTGAAAGGTAGGTATCGTTATTTCCATTTTACAGATAAAAAACTGAGATTTAAAGTAGTTAACTAACTTTCCCAAGGCCACAGAGCTACTACGTAGTGGTGTACAAGCTTGACTCTACATTGCTATTACAGGGATAGCCCAGGACAGGCTTATAGTCAAGGGAAAACATTTTATTACAGCTCTGCTGCTGCTTTATCTGTGTTACTACCGCTATGTTCATTTGAATGAATAATCAACACATCCGTTTGAATGCAACATGACAGTCTATAATGTTGACTAGAAGAATGAAGGCTAGAATAGAAGGGAAGAGGGAAAAGGACAAAGCAAGTGGCAATTCAGACCAGCTGTCTCATGGTGGGAGACTATTTGTCATGTCCTCGCACTGCAAACTGGGCAATACATTGCACCATTCTGAGCACAGTTTTCCAATTAAGAATTTTACTAAGGACAAAAAGAGCTGATGGCACCTATTCTTTTTTTTTTTAAGCATGGTGAGGCAGACTTCATTCAGGATCATCACAATAGGTGTAGGGACCACTGTGATGGGATTTTGCAGTGGGGAGAGAGACGGGGCTCAACTTCGAATACCGTGTGGGCAAGTGGGAATTTATAGTTAAGGAGCAGGGTAGGGGTCAGTGGTAGATAATTACTAAGAGGACACGTCAGGGGTGAGAGCGATTGTGGCTAAGCCGACCTACCAAGACTCTTGCTAGAGACAAGTCAGAGTGATCAGACATCATCTGGGGGATGGAGGAGGATGAGGAAGCTGATCAAACATTGAGGATGATCAGATATTGGCGTGGGGGCAGGAATGCTTGCGAAATTGTCTTAACAGGTTTCTTTGCTAACACTGGATTTTACAAGGACATGCACAGATGGATCCAGGAGAAGGTTCGGGAGCCTGACGAAAGTTTGGCCAAGCAGAGAATTTTTGTCTCCTTTCCTTTGAACACTCTAAGTCCATCTTCTCATTTGGTAGCCTTTTGTTCCTTATGTCACCTGTTCTTGAGTTGATTATGCTATGGGTTGCTCACCTGATACTTTGCAGTATAGAGTCAAGATCTTTCAAAGAGGAAATTTTAAAAGGACTTAAATGGAGAATCCTGGTTTTATCATTTCCAACAAGCAATTTTATAGGTCAGGAACACAAACCCCAGAATCTTAATGATTTAATACAGCACCACTGAGTGAACAAGGTTTTCTTCTTGCTCATATCATAATCTGATGCAGGTCAGGTGCGAGCGGCTTAGCGGCTCTCCAGTGATGTCTCGGGGATCCAGCTGCTTCCAGTTTTTGAAGACTTGGTTTCAGAGTTCTTCGCTTCCAGTCAAGGAGTCCGTGGAGAAGTCACATCTGCTCTCAGCTGCTTGAGATCAGACCTCCATTCGCATGGTGCCAGTGAACTTCAGCCATGCGGCCACACCTAACGGCAAGGGGGACTGGGAACTGCGGGGCAGCACCTACGTGGTTGGTGCCAGGGACGGTCTCTCCCGTGTGCCTATAGGGTACAGAGGCTTTCTTTTATTCCAGCCACTCTCACTTCACTCTCTAGTCAAAGTAGATTGCTGTCTGCCAAACACACCAGAACAAATGAAGCGTGACTCATTAAGAATATATCTATTCTTTTTCCTAATGGCAAGATTTAGACAATACAATTTGAAGTCGAGTTGACAGAGAATCCTCAGTGTAGTCGAGCTGCCTCACTTGCAGAGCGTTCTCTAAAACAAAGGCTGTCAGATTTCTCCTTATGTTTGTTCCTTCACATTTAAATCAGAAAACTCTCAAAGAATATTAAGAGAAATTTGTCATGGCATTTTTATATTTTAGCCAATAAACCACTCTGTTTTCTAAAGCTTAACTTCCTTCTTTGTGTATTTTATGTCAATTTCTTGCTTCTTTAATTGACAACATTAAAAAAAATTTATCGGAGCAGCTAACATTTACTCATTTTAGTGAGCTCTTGGACATTGTCTTTGGAACTCCCAAGGCCAAGTGTAAAATTTGGCCTTTAATTAATCTAAATGTGCAATCTTCAGCCACTCCTCCAGAGCATTAAATATTAATACAGGGTTTATGTGACCCATTTCTAATCTTTGCTTCAAATCTCACACCAAACACAGTTAAAAGATAGAGAATGGTTTGCCAGGAGCCAAGAGGGTTCCTGAAGCATAGGACTTTCAAAACTGGGAAAATTCTATGCAAACTACGATGAGTTGGTCAATCTCTGAATGTTCCTCCTTGAAATACAGATTTGGTTTCTTCTAATTGACTTTGTGTTTTTATCTCAGGTTCTGTTCCCTATTCTATGAATGAGAAGGAGACACTATGATGTGGTATTCTAGGCATATACCAGAGGAAGAAAATAAAAAAATTCATCCAAATAAATTTCTGATAAATATATTCGGGGAATATGGAGGTTTCATCTTAGAAGAGAAAATTCACCATAAATCTCAGTCACAGCAGAGTACTACCCAGTTTTCACAATTAGGACTTTATACTCAAATAGCTTATTACTTGATTTTAAATTAAGATAATGTAAGGAATTATTTCCTACAACTTTATAGTTTGACTTTCACACTAGTAAATTTTTTTTTTTTTTTTTTGGTCACAGAAAGGAAAACAACAGAGAGAGGAACTTTTGACCTGGCAACGAAACCTCACACAGTCCAGATTCTCTCTACTTCCCTTTTGATGATAGCTGGCTCATTTCAATTTTCTTTTTCAGTGCCCTCAACAGATGAGGTGTAAAGGTGAAATTGCTGGTTTGGCATTTAAAAGTTATGATTTCAGCAAGTTTGCTTACGAAAAATGGGCGTTGCTTTTAACATGACCCCTTTCTTGCCCTATTTTAGTGAAAATTTGCGTTACTCTAAAATATTCTGTTTTTCTTCTATGGAACTTAAAGTTTTGCTGTTTTATCAGCCTTCCCTGGCACTGCTCTGTAGAGATTTGCAGACATATTATTTTCCCTCTGCAAATATGTGGCACCAAGATAGACAGATAAAATGTAATATGAAGTCACAAAAAACCCTAATTCACTTCCAAACAGTGAACAGAGGAAAGAAAAGTTAGATTTTATGGAGTGGCTTGTGATCCCTTGGGTACAGTTAAGTCAGACTGAGAATGAAGTCAACGTAGAGGAAAGCGGAGTTGAGACGTGGACACAAAGAGAATGTGGAATAGTGAGGCATGTGGTGGGAGGGGTGGATAGAAAGAGAGATCTAGTCGTGATGACGTCATTTGTTGATCTTGGATCTAGCCATGTCTAATGTACCCCCTTGAACTTTTTAGATAATGTGAATCCTTATCCTTTTGTTCTTAAGTCACTTTGTTTTCAATCAAAAGATTTCTCACTGACTGAAAGGTAGCATTTTCATATTTTTATGGCTCCCCAGGACTGGGAGCCCTATTTAGTGACATCATTTCAATTTTGCTCTCTTGCAGTACAAATTCTTATTTATTCATTTATTCAATCAAGAAGTGTTGAGAGAGCGCTTTGAAGGGACAGAGGGGCGTGGGGACCAAGGGCACAGGCTCTGGGCAGTCCTTCCACCTCTACATATGGAGACCTGGCCACCCTTCTGTCACCTAACGCATAAGAAGGTTGTTTCGAGGATTAAACTTAGTTTACATTTATAAAATTTAAATGCTAAGAATAGCAGGCACTTTATACTTTTTGGCAGTTGTTATAATTAGTATTACTACTGTTGATATTATCTTTGATATGTATAAAGTGTTCTGTTGGGTGCTCTATGATGTAAGTAGGAGAGGGTAGGAGATGGGTAACTTCACAACAAGGAATTGTGAGTGTGGGTTGTAAATAAACACACTTACCGGGTCATAGTGATAGGGTATTTAAAAAATATTTAGGGTACTTTTGTAAAAAATAAAATTTTCCAAAATGCATTGATATATGTTATGTAAGTAAAAAAAATAAA
>NW_012147745.1:1240677-1241713 GCF_000956105.1 Propithecus coquereli | reverse complement strand
CCAAATTCAAAGATACTTTTTCCTCTTGAAAACATCGACAGCTTGAAGAAATAAGAGCCAGGGTTTTATTTGTTAAAATCTACATCAGTAAGGGAACCAGAGCCAAAAATATCATAATGGAGGAGTGTATGAGTGCATGTGTGTATGTTTGTGTGTGTGTGATTATCTCTCAGTGTGAGAAAGAATTCTTTACTAAGAACTCACATTGTCTTTTTGTTTCTGAGGGGCGGTCTTTAGCTTGACTAGATCATAGATGTTATACTGGCAGGTGGGACCAGCTTCATGGGCATGTGACGTAGGCAGTCATACTTGGTTAAATATTATGCTGTCTCTTTCTTATAATTCTTAATTTCTGAACAGGAGCTCCTATGTTTTTATTTTGCACTGGGCCCCAAAATTGTAAAGAATGTCCTATTAGCAGTTACTGTATCTCCCTGCCATATTCACAGTGCCTGGAAGACTGCCTGGCATGTATTATGTGGTCAATAAGTATCTGTTCATTGAATAAATGAATTCTGTACCCATGCTCTCCAGAGAAACTGTATAAATTATTTGGATATAGAACTGTGGTTCTTAAACTTTAGTGTATATCAGGATCTAAGCATGGGCTACTCTGGTTTCTTAAAAGCACGGATTCTAGCCCGCAGCCCCAAGGATTCAAAAGGCAGGCAGTGTGAAATGAGGCCTGCTAAAGAAAGTATCTTCCATGATACTGATGCAGGCAGTCTTTGACCCATACTTAAAGGAAAACCCATACAGAAATAGAACTATATCATTTTAATCTTGGTGACCTCACCTAGTATTAATAGTTTTCACCTACCTTTCACCACTGGGGTGAGGAGGGGAGCACATTCGTCTAGCTTACTCTTACTTATCATCCAAGATTCAGTTTAGTAGTTATTTTATTAACTAAGTCTTTCTTGACATTGTACTTCCAACTTCCCTCAGCTATTCTTCCTCTCTGCCTCCATCACTTAGTGGATACTCATTTTTTATTATGCTGCTCAGCATTTGCTCTTCCTTCTGCTGGTAATTG
>NW_012147745.1:1239198-1240627 GCF_000956105.1 Propithecus coquereli | reverse complement strand
CTCTTGCTCAGGCTGGTCTTGAACTCCTGACCTCGAGCAATTCTCCCACCTTGGCCTCCCAGAGTGCTAGGATTACAGGTGTGAGCCACCACTCCCGGCCTTTATAATCTATTTAAATATTAAGTTGGTTTAGCACCTGCTCATTGTTTTTCTCTTTCAGAGCTTTTCTGGCAACTCTTATTTATCTCATTTTTTTATGTAAACTTTAAAAATCATCTTGTTTATTCACACACTCCCCACAAAAAAGTTGGTATTTTTATTAGGATCACATTGCATTTAGAAATTAACTTTGGGTGAATCACTATCTTTACGATACGAGCGTGTCCTATTCAAGAACATAATGTATCTTTCTATTTGCTTAAGTCTAGTTTGGAGTCTTTGAAAGTTTTAAACTTTTGCCTCATATAGATGTAAGCATTTCTTGTTAAGTTTATTCCTATGTATTTTTTTCTTTTGTGTTCCTTTTGTAAATGGGGGTAGTGTCTTCTTGGGTTTTCCAAGCATAAAATTATATATCTACAAATAGAGTTTATTGGCTTCTTTGTATGTTGAAAAATAACTTATTTAAAAATTATATAATTGCAAATTCTTTTTCTTCTCTGTATTGATTAGTGCCTTTAGTACATTGATAAATAATGGAGACGTTAAGGGAATCTTTGTCTTACTCCTAACCATAGGAGAGTATACATAAACGGTATTGTGAAATAGTCTCTAAGAATATCTTTGTGTCTGATGCCAGAGTTTGAAACACAAAGCAGGCAGTCAGGTAGAGAGGGTGGATGTAAAGAAGGGAGAAATAGGACAAACCCAAACCCACTAATGTGATCTGGAAGACATGAGAATGGATCGAAACACACTCCACTTCTCAGGAGATGTTGGCACCCTTCACCTCAAAGCTAAAGATACCTGTCCCAGGAGTCTGAGAAGCTGAAGGGGAATCTCGGGGAAGGCAGCGTGGTGGCAGTACTGGATACTGTCCCATCCCCATGCGGGGAGCCAGTGTATCAGTACACGTGTGAGCTACAGAATGGCTCCTGCATCATCCTTGCCCTCCAAATCTCACAGAAGAATCTCCCTGTGGCCCACCCAACCTGCAGGGAAGGCAATTGTGGGAAATCAGTTCAGTCTAGGCAAGATGGCACATTACAAAGCTACTATGCTAATTTAGTGGGCCTAAGTAGTAAGAATGGCACTTCCTACTTAATTATATTTAAAAAAACAAAAAATTGTTGTTCAAACACCTCTTTATCATTTATTGAGATAATAATAAGCTATTTATCTTTGATCTTTTAAAGTGGTGAAAATATATGAATAGATTTTTAATATTGAACCATCCTTGGATTCTTGGACTAAACTTCACTTATCATGTAAATTATTCTTTTAAATGTGCTACTAAATTCTGTTTGCTGATATTTTACTTAGAAATTTT
>NW_012147745.1:1227893-1238313 GCF_000956105.1 Propithecus coquereli | reverse complement strand
TGAATATTGCTGATATATTACTTGATGGAATGTCATAGCTCCACTTAAATGATACTCTCTAGCATTATAAAGTGGCATTATTTTTCTTGTCGATTTTTTTTTGACCTAAATTCTACTATTAAGATTTTAACCCTTGCTCTTTTCGTTCTCACTTGTCAAATTTTTGTCTATTCTTTTGTTTTTCACCTTTCTGAATTACTTGCTTTTAGATACATATCTTTTTAATTGTTTAATTGGGCACATCTTAATTCTGCTAATAAATAAATCATAAGTCAATTATAAGTACAATTTTTTTTAAATAAAACTATACGCCAAGAATGCCTCATTTCAATTAGCCCCAGGTGTTGTAGGTATAATGCACTGGAATCTGTAGCATGTGCTGGAATCATCTGGAGGCATGTTAAAACACAGATTGCCAGGCCCACCCCTAGCATTTCTGATTCGTTGGGACTGGGGCAGTTCTACAAGTTCAAAGGTGGTGCTAATGTTGCTGATACAAAAATCGAATTTTGAGAACCATTGGTGCAATAAAGTGGAAAGTCTAATCTTATTGCTCTGTACCAAATTCAAAGATACTTTTTCCTCTTGAAAACATCGACAGCTTGAAGAAATAAGAGCCAGGGTTTTATTTGTTAAAATCTACATCAGTAAGGGAACCAGAGCCAAAAATATCATAATGGAGGAGTGTATGAGTGCATGTGTGTATGTTTGTGTGTGTGTGATTATCTCTCAGTGTGAGAAAGAATTCTTTACTAAGAACTCACATTGTCTTTTTGTTTCTGAGGGGCGGTCTTTAGCTTGACTAGATCATAGATGTTATACTGGCAGGTGGGGCCAGCTTCATGGGCATGTGACGTAGGCAGTCATACTTGGTTAAATATTATGCTGTCTCTTTCTTATAATTCTTAATTTCTGAACAGGAGTTCCTATGTTTTTATTTTGCACTGGGCCCCAAAATTGTAAAGAATGTCCTATTAGCAGTTACTGTATCTCCCTGCCATATTCACAGTGCCTGGAAGACTGCCTGGCATGTATTATGTGGTCAATAAGTATCTGTTCATTGAATAAATGAATTCTGTACCCATGCTCTCCAGAGAAACTGTATAAATTATTTGGATATAGAACTGTGGTTCTTAAACTTTAGTGTATATCAGGATCTAAGCATGGGCTACTCTGGTTTCTTAAAAGCACGGATTCTAGCCCGCAGCCCCAAGGATTCAAAAGGCAGGCAGTGTGAAATGAGGCCTGCTAAAGAAAGTATCTTCCATGATACTGATGCAGGCAGTCTTTGACCCATACTTAAAGGAAAACCCATACAGAAATAGAACTATATCATTTTAATCTTGGTGACCTCACCTAGTATTAATAGTTTTCACCTACCTTTCACCACTGGGGTGAGGAGGGGAGCACATTCATCTAGCTTACTCTTACTTATCATCCAAGATTCAGTTTAGTAGTTATTTTATTAACTAAGTCTTTCTTGACATTGTACTTCCAACTTCCCTCAGCTATTCTTCCTCTCTGCCTCCATCACTTAGTGGATACTCATTTTTTATTATGCTGCTCAGCATTTGCTCTTCCTTCTGCTGGTAATTGTACCCTGAATTGCATCTGGGTACCACCTTTCTCTCTGTCTCTCAGTCCCTGACCTTCAGGTCGAGTTGATTGCCCCCCTGAATCAAAGGGGAGACACAGCTCATTGTCTGGTCAACCAGAGCATCACTTTCCCTTGGCCATAAAAATTTGTTCAAAGATGAACAAATGGCCTAATCGGAGCCAGCGCAATGTAGTAACGTTTTACTGGAAGTTCTTGAAGAATATAACTTTGTTACATTGGGAATAAAACTGGGAGAAAACAGATCCATCTTGCCTCCATATGGAGCCTGAAAACAAGGCCAATCATTAGAAGAGAGCAGATCCCAGAGATGAAAAGACTGGGATCTTTTGAATTTATGTCAACCCCAAATCCAACTACGAATGAAGGTAACTCCACCCATGAACTTTTTAGTTACGGAAGTCAATAAATTTTCACTTTCTTCAATCTATTTTGAGTTAGGTTTTCTATCACTTGTAAACAAAACAACCCTAACTGATAACACACAGGAACCAGTAACTGACTGGCACTCTAGCACTTACGCCACTGAAGGGGCTTGTGTTCTCTTTCCTGGCTCCATACCCACTCCCTGTAGTACCCTCTGCCCTTACTATGTTGTGAACAACTTTGGAGAGAGAAGTATATTCTTTAATTTCATATCCCCAGAATGGTTGTCAGAATATATTACAGATATCAGGTACACGAATAATGTTTGTTGAATGAAAGAAAAATTAAGTTAAATGCTCTATTTTCCCAGTGACTTTTCTGACCTTGATGAATAATTAAGACACCTGCCATTTTTATGGCTTAGCTGTGTTCTCATCCTTTCTTCTCGGATATGTTTACTTTTCAGTGTTTTGTGAGGTTTTTTTTATCATTCTCATTTTAACAAAATCTCCTTTCTCTTTACCTTGTTTATTTTTACTCTTAGGAAATAGCCCTTTTCTCTTTGATTTGTGTCACACAGCCACCTGTGTTATTACTTATTCAGTTTTTCGTCTTTGATTACATTATGTATTTTTTTCTCTTTTGATAGCAATTCAGAGTCATTCAGGCTGTTTTCTATAAGCATTTCCACCCACTTATGAGATCTCATACTGAATTTACTTCCTGGCACCTGGGAATAGATAGTTACCATCTATCTTTTAATGTGCATCCAAGACTGTTTCTCTACCAAACCCAGAGGACAACTGAGCAAAATGATTCCCCATGACTCATTTAGTCATTGAAAATAAATCAAATGGGCATTATGTGTCTGATTCTAAGCTAGGTGCTGTATAGGAGACAAAGATGAGAAACACAGGGCCCTGCCCTTTGAGAACTATGATGGTGGAGGAGAGCAAAGTAAATATAATACAAAGCAAAATGGAAAAATTGCCACCGGTGTGTGTAAGAGTTCAGTGAACAGAAATGAAAGAGGAGTGATTACATTTGGCTTGGGATCCAGGGGTGATTCAGTCTGGACTGTGAATAACGGGTGATCATTTTAAAGGTGGGAACATGATACCCAGTGGAAGGAACAGTAAGAGCCAAGGTATGGAAGCCTCTATTCCTGGGTCAATGCTTCATTTTTGGTGTACAGTACAGCTATTAGAATGAAATACAGGGAGGGACATGGTGGGAAGTGAGGCCAGAACAGGTAGTATGTTAGTTTTCTATTGCTCTTGTAACAAATAATCACAAGCTGAGTGGCATAAAACGACAAAAATTCATTGTGTTACAATTCTGTATGTCAGAAGCCTGACAGTGGTGTTACTGAGATACAATCAAGGTGCCAGCAGAGTTGTGTTTCATTCTGGAGACTGTGGGGAGGACTCTTTTCCTTGCCTTTTCCACCTTAGTCAGGCCCCCTTTCTCCACCTTCCAACCTCTCCAGCCACTCTTCCATGGCTGCGTTTCCCTCTGATCAAAACCAGCAAAGGTTTCCACTTTTTGTGTGATTAGACTGGGCCCACCTGGATAATCCAGGATAATCTTCCCATCTCAAAGTCTTTAGCCTAATCACATCTGCAAACTCCCTTTTTCTATGTAAGGTGACATTCTCAAGGTTTCTCAAGGATTAAGAAGTGGATGTCTCTGCAGGGGGTTGAGAGGAAGCAGTACTCTGCCTACCACAGGTGTTTTAAATCATAAAAGGACTTTGCCAAATATGCTTCAACAACTATTTCAGGATTGGTAATATGAAGTATTATCCTAATGACAGTGATTGCAATGAAAACAGGCCAAAATAAGTAGTCTAAAATAATCAAACCTAAATATTATTGGAAGCTGTGAATTCACGGAAGATCAAATTGTATTCAAACAATTTGCTCAGCCCTTACATTCACCTGTGTATTTACCATGGCTGTTTGCAAACAAAACAATGAGTAAGATCTAGGAGGTGTACGTTAATCTGGATCTTTGTTTTCCTTTCTGCTAATGATACAGATGCCACTCTTGAGTATTTTTGAAGTCAGAAAAAAATGTATTAATAATGCCTTTTTTAGATATAGGTACTAAAACCCTAGTAGACAATTTTGTAATATTACTAAACATCTAATTTATTAAAGAACTTTCACAAATGCACAGAAATTTTTGTTAAATTTAATTTGGTTTATTCACTCAACAAAGTCACTTTTAAGTAAACAATTTTTAAGTACCTAACATATACCAAGAATGGACATGTTTTTGCTCTTTAATTAAGTAGTTAAACAGTATTTATGAAGGGTCTACTTGCCAGGCACTGTTTAGCCACTCTGAAGACAGTGGTAAGCAAAACTTATAATGGAGTGGTGGGCAATATACAAGATACCTGAGCAAACTAAGTGGTGTTTTAGACAAAGGAAACAAAGTGGGGAAGGGTGATATGAAATATTAGGGGGTTTGAAATTTCCAATGGTAAAATTCACTGAAAAGGTGACTTTCAAATAAAGAGCTTATTTGCCCCACTTTTCATGGTAGAAATCTGAAAGTTACCAAGGCTCTACTTGACTGGTATCAGTTCTGGCCCCAGAGGTCCTTCCTGTCCCACTGTAGCTGCAGCCACTTTCAGGAACGTCAGGAATGGTGGTGAACAAAGCAAACATGGTTCAGATGGCGAATCTGCTCCCCAGGAGCTTATGAAGGTGGGGAGAAGGCAGGGCACAGATCGCTGTAATGTATGGTACAAAATGATTGCTAAAGCACCATGATGACTGGTGAAAACTAAATGCTTAAGCAGGAGTTCTGTTTATTACCAAGCATGGCGAAGAGCCAGAAAAACATTCAACCACAGAATTCTCAAAATGGTTCTTCAGAGAAATAGACGGTCACAGCTGCTTTTTGATTCTTTTCTTTCTTTTCTTGTGATATGAAGGAGGAACCTAAAGCAGATGAGAAAAAAGACAGGCTTCCACATAGCATCATGTAATACCTGCATTATTTGCAGCCTGTGAGTGAAGAGGGGATGGATTTTTGGCTACTTTGGGTTAGTGTTCCTCCAAGCACAGCAAGCCCCCCGGGCTCCCTGGCAGCCAGAAGCTGCCCTTTGGAAACACAGGGGCCTTGTCTGGCAGCTTATTCCTTACGTCTTTGCCTGTCAGTCAGCCTCCAGCCACCTGGGTTCTTTCCATTATGTTTTTGTTCCTTGTAATAAAGTGGATTTTCTTTCTTTGAGAATGAGCATAAAGATATCCGGAAAATAAAACCAGGTGCCCGTTCCCAAGGCCGCAGCGAGCACAAACGCAAATGAGCCATCTCTGCCTCTCCTGTAGGTTTCTCAAGAGGAAAATGCTGCTGCCGACATGAATAGCGGAGGCCGGACAATGATTCTTAGGGAAGATAAACAGCCCGCGATTCCCTCCTGACCGCTCCCACTGCTCTCCTTGATGACTCATCCTGGAGCAAAAGGTCACGGGGATAATTCTGCACCTGCAGCCTGGGAGGGCCATACTCAGTCCTCAAAAAGAGCTCTCCCATAATTGATGCTAATTATTATTGAGCCAAATGCATCCTTTCATTGAGGGGCAGGTGGGGGGCTCTGTCACTGTCAAGGCCATTATACCAAGAGCAAGTTTAGAATTCTTTGCACAGATGTGCCTATGCCCAAGAAGTCCCAAGTGCTGTCTATAGGCTGTTCATAAAAAATGTATCATCAAAAATGTCTTCAGCTCTATAATGAGATGTTCAGGACTCAGGTGAATGACAAATGCTACGTAGTACCCAGGGCCAGAATATTGAGTGCAGGAGCATGATTTATTCATAAGGGCTTGAACTCCACTGCTGGGCCTTTGGGCTGCTTGTGAGATTTTGCACCTAACCATCTGTACTCTGAGAGAGGTTAACAACAACTCTGGGGACCTTGGAACCCTCTGGGGATTTGCATGCATGCACATTCATCTGCTTTCCAGTGACTTTTATGGGAGGATAGGCCCTGTGAGGAGAATGAAGAAAAGAGAAGAAATAAAAGGAAATTCACCCAGCTGTAGGTAAAGCACGGCTGGATTTAGCTGAATGCCAGAGTGCGTATGGGGACTTTCCCTTGCTATTAACCACTCTTTGTTTTGAAGAAGAGTTTAAAAGCATATTATTTTCTTGCTTTAACTCATCATTTCCACTTTCCCCCCTGAGATTATAACTTAATGGTTTTAAAAGATTTCTCATATATCAAAATAATATTGCAAAAGTGTACAATGATAGATTGTATTCCCGTTTATAGTTTTATTCCCAATTTTGATTGTTTTATTTGTAAAAACACAACTATACTATGAATAAACAAACCATTGATTGTAGAAAACAGGGTCTACATATGCACTTATTTATCAGAGAATTTTGCACCCAGACTGTGTTATGGGCATTTATTCTGGGTTCTGACACAAAGATGAGGAAGACCATATCCTTCTCATTATTTTTCCTTCAGTATTTTAAAGATGTTGCCCCACTCTCTTCTAGCTTGCAGTATTTCCAATGAGAGCTGTGATGTCATCCTTATCTTTGTTCCTTTGTATATAACATGACTTTTTTTCTCTGCCTGCGTTTAAAATTTTCTCTTTATTACAGGTGATAAGCAAGTTAATTATGTTAGGTCTTGATGTACATTTCTTCATGTTTCTTGTGCTTGAGTTCGTTGAGCTTTTTTGGATTTATGGGTTTGTCATTTTCATCAAATTTGGAAAACTTTTGTCCTTTAATTCTGCAATTATATTTCTGTTCTCTTCTCACAACCCAGGGACTCCAATTGTGCATATATGATCAAAGTTAGTCTGCAGTTTGTTGATTCAATTTTATTTGAGTCTCTTTTCTCTTGATATTTCATTTTTCGATATTTTACACTGCTAGTTCTTTAAATTCACCAATATTTTCTTCTGGTGTTTAATCCATTGTTAATCCCATCCTTCAGACATGGTATTTCTCATCTCTGTTCATGTTCTATTTGTGTCTTTTAGATCTTCCATGTCTCTTTTAACATGCTCATGCCTTCCTTTACCTTTTTGAATATATGGAATATAGTTATAATATAATAACTGCTTTTATGTCTTCATCTACTAATTTTATCATATGTGTATTTTCTAAGTTTGTTTTTATTGAGTAATTTTTCTCTTCATTATAGCCCGGATATACGTTTTGAGTAATGAATAGTTCTTTAAATATCATTGAGCTCTGTTTCTTCGAAGGCTTGCTTTTTTGCTTTGTTAGATGGAAAATGAGCACTCTTTGAGTTAAGGCTGATTTAGCTCCACTACTGAGGCAATGCGCTTCTGAGTACTCCACTTAATGCCCTGTATATTGTTGTAGAAAAATCCTTCATTCTGGCTAGTAGGACAAGAACTATTCCTGGTGTTGTGTGATCTATAGAAATTGTTCCAACTGCTTTGGTGATTCTTTCCCCAGCCTGACGTAGTTTGTTCACAAGCATGTGCTGATTAATTTTTAGCTGAAGACTTGAGGAAAACTCTGTCTCCAGAGCTCTGTCTCCTTTCTAGTCTTCCATCCAGGGAATTCTAGCTACCTGAGCCTCTCCAAATCTACTCTGTGCTTTCAATTCTGAACTTGCTTCTTAGTTACCCAGGGTGCCTGTTAAACGACAGATTCTGAGATACCCACACCAACTGAATCATAGTTTCTATAGATGACGCTCAGAATTCAGCAGGCTTATAAGCTCACAGTAATGCTATTGACTTCTGAGAACCATAGCCCTGATGAAAGCTTTCTTAAAGTTTATCAGTCGCCAAACCCAACAGCCTTCTCTGGGTCTTCAGCTTCCGTGACTTTGCCTGAGACGCAGCTATGCACATGCTCTTCTCTTGGATATCCTCACTATTATAATACACAAAAACAGGTGTTTTCTAGTTATCCAAGCTCAACAGTCACCCACATTCTGGGCCAGGAAGAACTTGGCCTGAAACTTCAGAGACCCAAGTCCTAGACTGGGCAGTACTACTGACTTGCTCCATGACACTATGTGACACTGTGACATTATTTCTGCATCTGCCAAATGAACAAATGTAATTAAATCCACTTTACCAGGTGGCTATAATGATCAAATTAAAATTGATATAAATGCATATACATAGTCTAAAGATCTCTGAACATTTCTTGCATGTGTTCCATTTCTTTGTCCTTTCCTCTTGCATTCCAACAGTGTCCCTCAGGGAGATACACCAGCTTACACCATTCTGTCTTCTGCTATTTCTAGTGTATCACTCAGCACATTTATTGAGTTGCTTTTATTTTTAACTTTCATGATCATGTTTTTCTAAGGTCTCTTTCTTTTTCATAAAGTCCTGCTCTTGTCTTATGGACACAATGTCATCTAAAACCTCTCTGTGGATATAAATTGCACATTAGTTGTCTTCTGTTTCTTCTTTTAACTCTGTTGTTTTGGGTTTTCATTTATTTAGTGAATACTCAAATTTTCAGTGATTCTTGATTGTTTGTATTGCATATGATGACCAATGTTTAATTGTTTGTGAACATATGTTCTAATTAAAGTAGCCTTCTCTGGAAATTATATGGAAGGACAGGTATGTGTTCTGCCAATTTGCAAGGATTCCTTCAGAGTATGGGACCTCTCTACGAATTCCGTAGTCTTAAATTAGTTGGGATACTGCCCCAAATTTATTCTGGGAGTCTTTTATGCCAAAAATACACACTTCAGAAAGTCATGTATTTATGGCTTTAGCATGGGCAAGCTGAAGTCTATTGTTCTCCTTGTTTATTTCTTTAACTGGTTTCCTAATGGCGGGGGTGAACTTTCTTTAGGTTTTGTTGTGTTTTTCTCCATGTTCCCATCACCAGTGCTAAGAACTTTATCCTGGAAGATCACTCACTTTATTAAGGACCCAGATTTCATATGGAAGAAGTTTAAAAAAAGATATTTGGAGGAATCATAGCTACTGCCTGTTGCTTAATATGAGTGGGCATGAGGGGGGAGGGGTCAAACTGGCTGAGTTAATCGGAATATGATGCTTCAGTTACCCTGATTATTTCCTAAGATCTTCTTGTTTGTTTACTCTGAGCTTGGATTTCATGTGAAATTGCTTTGAAAAGTGATTTTCTCATCTGTGTGTTTTGGTTTGTTGTTTTCTGTGATTTTGCTTTTCTGACATTCTGACTCCATCTGCTTCCTATTTTCAGGAATTCCTCAAAATTTCCCAGGAGCTGGTGGTATTCTTTCTGTTGGTAACTGCTGTTGTGTATTTATTTTTTTAAAAACATTTAAGTAGTAGGAAAGATGGATGTATGTGATCAGTCCCCATCTCGATATAATCTTTATCCTAGCACCTCTAGTTTTAATAATTGAAGGGGAAAAAACCTTTAATGATTTAAATAAATTCTTGGAGAATAGTTTCCTAAATGTGTCACCAAATTTTAAATGTGCTGCTTATTTAGAACCTATGGCCCCCTTTACATGGTTACCTTACAGAAGATCTCTTATCCAATCTCATAATTAATTGGAAGTGAAAAAGTTGTTTAAAACAAGAAATCATAAAAATGATACATGCGTACAACTTATTTCAATGTAGATATAGACATGTATATTCTTGTGCCAATCTTTTGATTAAGGGCCATTTTTTTTTAGTATAGATTCCTTGCTTGTAATTCTAATTCATCTGCTTTACATAGACCATATCCATAAGGCATCATCTGTGTCTTTCAGTTTTGTTTACCCTCAAGTGGACAAGAACTTAAAGCCATGTAAGTGGAGAATTCTTCTGTATCTTTATTATGTTTCTATACTTTTGTCCCAGTCATTCACAGTTGCCCACCCCACACCTCTTTTGCAATAATTATTTAACAATTCGCTTTATCTCAATACTTCAAAATAGTTTTTATTAAAACAACTCTTTGCACTCCCATTTCATTTGTTTATGTAATATTTAAATTGTATGGTTACAATAAGTACAGTGGGCATAAACAATTTGAGAACTAAGATACCTAATTCTTACAAGCATACAATTTGGTGGGTGCAAAGGCAAGTGGATATTTCAGTTGTCAGTGTTCAGAGACTGTGAGTAGCAGTGTTTGTTTAAGGTGGGAAGAGAGCTCTGGTTGATCTGACACTTACGTTACGTGGACTTTGGTTAAAAAGGCCTCCTTATAAATAGGTTATCATCACTTATTCTACAAAAAAATTCTGGATACTCCACTAGGCTCTCAGGATATAGAGATCGATATGATGAATAGAAACAGGTAAAACACACACACAAACACACAATAAAATATAATAAAAAGCTGAGAGACAGATTCAGGTAAGTATGTACGATAAATAGGGCACCATAAATAATGGGGTAAAGACTGGTTGCTTAAAAGCTGATGTTGGGGCCAGGCGTGGTGGCTCATGCCTGTAATCCTAGCACTCTGGGAGGC
>NW_012147745.1:1209359-1226433 GCF_000956105.1 Propithecus coquereli | reverse complement strand
AATTAAAACATAAAATACACACAACACCACTTATAAAAAATTTAAATATATGAACATAAAACAGGAAACAATGTATAAGAACATATGAATATGAGGGTATGTATTAACAGATTATGCAGGTTGTCTATGGAATGGCAGAGAGAAATTGGAGTGTTATATAGAGATTAAAGGGATTATGTAAGTGAGTAAGTGATAGTGTGCAATGAACTCGGAAGCAGGACTAACTCAGCCTTACTCATGTGAGGTCCAAAATATTTAGAAGAAAACAAAGCTCAATAAAAGATAAATCCAATCCTCCGGGAGCTCATCGGATGAGTAAGTAATCAAAATAATAGAAGACAGCACGATTGTCTCAGAGGGAAGTGCAATATACCAAAGGAGAAATTGGGAGCAATATCTCACCTTTAAAAAACTCCCTGGAAATGTTGACACATAAGCCAAATTTAAAAGATGAATCTGAATTAGCCAGGTAAGGTGGATGAAAAGTAAAATAAAAGAAATAAAAATGGGACAAGATTTTCAATAAGAAAAAATATTGATAAATTATAATATAGTTGCATTTATAGATTATAGTCATGTAAAATGGTTTAGTAAATATTTTACACTCTGATCTTAGATATCAACTTTAGAATGTATTTACTGAGAGGTCATCATGTGAAAATGATGTTTGAAATTCTAAAATATTTTTGGAATATCCAGATATTCAAATGTGGTTATAATTACTATATCAGTTAAAAATTGTATTTGGCTGGCTGGGCACAGTGGCTCACACCTGTAATCCTAGCATTTTGGGAGGCTGAGGTGGGAGGATCCCTCGAGGTCAAGAGTACGAGACCAGCCTGAACAAGAGTGAGACCCCGTCTCTACTAAAAATAGAAAGAAATAGCTGGACAACTAAAAATATATGTAGAAAAAATTAGCCGGGCATGGTGGCGCATGCCTCTAGTCCCAACTATTTGGGAGGCTGAGGCAGACGGATTGCTTAAGCCCAGGAGTTTGAGGTTGCTGTGAGCTAGGCTGAGGCCACGGCACTCTAGCCAGGGCAACAGAGCAAGACTCTGTCTCAAAAAAAAAAAAAAAAAAATTGTGTTTGGCTGTAAGAGACCCATAAAACAGGATGTTAAACAAGGTAGAGGTTTATTCTTCTTTCACAGAAGTCTGGAGGCACACTCAGGGCTGCCACAGTGTGGTCAAATATCACCAAGATGGTTAATTTTATGTATCCACTTGAATGGGCTATGGGGTACCCAGATATTTGATCAGCCATTATTCTAGGTGTGCTGTGAGGGTGTTGTGGGATGAGATTAACATTTAAATTGATAGACTGAATAAGCAGATTATCCTCCTTAATGTTTCTGGGCCATATGCAATCAGTTGCAGCTCCGTATTGAACAAAAAGGCTGAATAGAAGAATTCTGGCTGTCTTCTAGCAGGGACATTGGTCTTCTCCAGCCTTTTGACTCTAACTGAAACATCAGCTCTTCCTGGGTCTTAACTGTACTGGACTTTGGACTGGACCTACACAATTGGCTCTCCTGGGTCTTCAGCTTAGATCTCAAAACTTGTCAGTCTTCATAATCTCATGAGCCAATTACTTATAATAAATCTCTCTCTCTCTCTCTCTCTCTCTCTCTCTCTTTTGAATTCTGTTTCCTGTCCCGATGCTTCAGCCCTCATTTTTGCATTCTGGGCAACAAGCGAAAGAAAGATGGGAGGGCTAACATCCAGCTAAGTCACCTCACTCTACTTCTGCTGCATCTTGCTGGCCAGATCTTAGTCAGGTGGCCATCTCTGTCTCAAAAGGGAGCTTGGAAATGTAGTTTCTCAGCTGGGTACATAGTCATTGCCACATCCAACAGAAAGCAGTGTTCTGTTCAGGAAGAAAGATAGAATATTGGACAAGTGCCTTTCAGTCTCTGTCACAGCAACATGGTAAACATTCCATAAATATGAGTTGAATAAAAATTTTAAATTTTCATAAAATTATCCATTTATCACAGAACTGTAGGGAAACAAAATATTGATCTCTTGAGTTCTATTACTCTGTTCCATTTTTTACTATTTCTTGAATAAATTAGTATAGACATGAATTCTAATAAAATGTTTTATGACTTATATATCAAGAATTTTTCAAATTAAATTAATGAGTTATTATAGAAAAATCTTCTTAGTGAACAGATAAAATTTTATCAAACAGATACAAGTGATATATATAGGTTATTTAAATGTAAATCAATTCTTCTAAATTTTTTTAGCATGTTTGAAATGCTATCTATTTTTTATAAGTTTAAACATTCTTCTTTGGTCTTGTAATATTATTAATTTGCTAAGAAAAGCATTTTTTATTGAAAGTGAAACCTAACTTTCAACCTGGCCTCTGAGTCATCAATCATTAAAATATCAACAAATGAATGCTATCTCATAGAGGTTTTACCTGAATAGATGGACTCACTCTTGCCCCTAAAACATAAAATATTTGCATTTTGGGCATTTAAAATGTAATATATGCTTTTAGTATTAATTGGTGATTCATTATGTTGAATATTTTGTGATTTTTATTAGCTTTTTTCAGGTTTTTCTGAGCAGTACAGAGCAGCAGAGTGGTGTTTTATACTCAGAGAAGAGTTGGGTCAACACAGTAATTCATTTGTCATATTGATACATTAAAAGTCAGTTACACTTACCCACACACGCAGGCACACACACACAACTCAATGACAGTAGGTTAAAAGCAAAAAGGATCAAGCTACATAGCTCACTCACAGGAAAGAGAGAATTCACTTAACTACTGCAGAAATGACACTTTCTGATTTTGAGAAGAGTTCACAAGTGAGCCACCTCCACTCTTGCCCTGGGAGTGTTCTCGGTGTGAGTGACGTTCATTGCCGGTGCTGCAGCCTCTGGTAGAAGGATCTCCAGGGCAATAGAATCCTATGACAACAGGACAGATAAAAATGACTCGGTCCTCTGGTGCCAAGGTCCTTTGCTGGGCTGTGAAGAGCAAGGATGTGTCAGCTGTGATTCAGTCCTTGGGTTAATAGTGGCAAATTGCGTTGCTCATCTGTGAATGCCACTCATCTGTCCAACATATTCATTGGTCTGCATGCTTTGTCCCTATTAATCAACCATTGCCATCCTTTACCAACCATCCCTCAGTGAGCATGAAAATTTGTGATGTAAGAACTAGTCATTACAATTAGATTATTGCTAAAATCAAATAATATGGCATGTCATAATTTAAAAAATAAGTGATATGGTTATCTAAAAAGTTCCTAATTTCTCTGATATCGGAGGGACAATTTTCTGATTTAAACATTGAACAATAGACTATAGATATTAGTTTTTGATAACAATAGACAATTTATTTTTCTACTTTGTAATGTATTTCACATTGGGAATAATATTTGACGCTAAGTAAAATCCTAGAGTTTGAGCCTAAATCACTTTGATTCACTCTTGGACTTTATTTGTAAAATAGCATATGTTAATAGTATTCCCTTTGTCCATACTGCCCCTTTCAATGCCTTTTTTTTTTTTTTTTGGTCTTCAATGAGCAGAACAAAGCTACATTTTAGTGACAAAATTGAACCAAATGCTCAATTCCTTGCTGTTCTATAATTCAGATCATTATGATGATGATTTTTGATGCAAGCTCTATACACATTTTGTGGCAGAAACCCGATTTGAGATGATACAACAATTAAATGTAAGGTAACTATTATCTGGTATTTTCTTTCACCATTTCGTCCAAAATTCTGGAAATAAAATGATAACTAAAATCCAACTTCATAAGTCAGTTTGGTTAAAGTTTAAAGATTCAGGATTTCCTATTATTCCTCATGAGAAAGTGATATATTTCAAGACACCACTCTCATGGCGTTATCCTTTGCAGAGGAGATAAAATTTAGTGCTACCTTTCATGGAGTTAAGTTCCACAAGAATGTATCCAAATGGATATTGAAGAGACTCACATAGAGAAGTTGAAAGACATTTTGCCAAGCAATATCCCTGACATCTGGGCCTTTAAGCTGTAAGGTTTTTCATTTTGGGGTCCTCAATAACCCACATGTGATTTGGCCATGTGAGCATGCCAGGCCTCCTTAAGGATTGATGCCAAAATATTTTTCTTGCAGCCAATTGCTAAAAACAGCTATATTAAAGAATCACTACTTAACCTTACTCAAACAGGGAATCATTTTGGATACTTGTCATGGGATGAAGTCAAGTCTAATTAGAACAGTAGCTCTGTCCACATAGACAGGGATGCCTGTCATTTCTGCTGGCAGGCTTTGCTCGCTCGGCCTCATAGCCGTGCTTGGTTGTTCCTTTGTCAAGGTCAGTTGAGCTAACCTCTACCTACAGCTGTTAAAAGGTCTCCTCCAAATTAGTTTCCTCTTTCCACAGCTCTTCTTCTTGGGCAGTGGTTCTCCAAGTGTGGTCCCCAGACCAGCAGCATTTGGTGAGATATGCACATTTGAGGCCCCATCACACACCCTCTGAATCAAAAATTCTGAAGATGATTCAATTCAAATAATACAGAAGTGTGAAACAGGAGGTATTTTCACCCTTCTTGATCTTTCTCACATAAATATAAGGATGACAGACAAGCCTACCAAGTTAATACGCGTAATTCTTCTCTTTTCCTGTTAACACCTGTACAACCCAATCTGTGATAGTAAAGTCAATACAACCAATTGCCATTGATAACCACATATGCTGTTTCCAATTTTTAGCAGTTGCAAGCAGTGTTGCATTGAGCCACTGTGTTTACACATCTTTGCTAGCATGTGTACTTCTATGGTATATATTCCTAGATGGTAAATTTCTTAGTCAAAAGGACTGCATATATGTATTACCATATTTTCTTATTTTCTGTATTTTTGATGCTCTGGCATCTGGGGCTTTGCTGATCCTGGACAGACTGCCTCTTCCAGGGTTAGCTAATTCCTAGAGATAGTGAACAAGTGGCCTGCAAGCATGCTTTTGATAGACAAACCAACCAACCCAGAGCCCATACTCTCAACCACCTACTCTATCTGGCTCTTATGCTCCAGGAGGCAATATTCCTCTGCCCCAGTTATCCCAGGGCCAGGTACCAGACAACTAGAGATAGCCCCTATAGCTCAGAGCCCACCGAAATTATTTAAACTACCCAATCCTGAGCCTGTTTCCCTGGCCTTGCCCATCCCTTCCTGCGAAAACCACAATAAAGGCTCTTGCCTACACTTCTCACTTGCTTCTTCCACCTTCTGACCGACCTGGTGCCTCCCCATGTGGCTGTGTGTGGTTTGGAATGCCCCCTCCTCTTGGCAGCTGTGAGTAAAAAATATCTCTTCTGTAGCAATTGTCTCCTGATATGTTAGCCTCACCATCCCTGAATAAAAACAAAATCTTGGGTACATTTTAAAACAACATATGAAATACCAGGACTTTATATTACAGAAAAGCCACAAACTGTGATGCCAGAGTTTCTCGGTTTAAATTCCAATGTCTCTGTTTCCTAGATGTGTAAATTTGTTACTAAGTGAGATACCTGACCTCTCTATGACTCAGTTTTCCCATCAGTAAAATAGGGGAAAATAATCGCAGTATCTACCTCATAGAGTCATTGTAAGGGTTAAATGTTAATAAACATAAAGTACTTATGACCATGCATAAGATATAGTAAGTACTTACTATCGTCATTATTATTGATAAAATTGCCCATTGATCTCTACAAGGTTGAAAAAATTTATTCTTCGTGAAGAACATTTGTGAGAGCCTATTTACCTACATGCTTGACAATGTAGGATAGTTGGATCATATCCATGTTTGTAATCTCTCCCCAACTAATAGATGAAAATAGTGATCCCTGTCAGCATTGTTTCATTACTAGAGCAATTGAAAAATTTTAGTAAATATTTGATCCTTTAATTTTCTTCTGTTGTGAATTATGTGTGTGTCTTCTTCACATTATTTGATTATCATTTTCCTAGTGAATATTAGTCCAGCATTTAACATTAAAAATATTTTTGTGATTGTGTCTTAACATTTTCACGTCATCATTGATCAAAGAAACATTTAAAATTTTATGTAGTCAACAGGTCATTTTTTTTCTTTATGTCTTCTGCGCTTTATATTTATTTAATCATTTATTTTTTTTCTAGTACTTTTATAGTAACATTCCTTTACTTGCAATTCAATCCTTCTAAGCTGGGTTTTGAGCATCCTAAGCAGGATACTTTTTTATATTTAGACAAACCAATGTCACTGCAGTCATAAAAATTCCCTGAATTTTTCCTAGTTTAGTTGTCACCGGTCTCACCCTCTTATCACTCCCTCATATGCAAAATACGGGACAGAACCTCTTACCACAGGAATATCTCAATAGTAAGGTCATATTTAAGGAATGCACCCATCTTGAGCATTAACACAATAAATTTGTTTGGAATTTGAATTATCTGTGATGACAAAGGCCAAATTGGTGTGTTCAGGCCCTCACCCGACTGACCAAACAGTGCCTTCTCGGGATCTTCTCCAGGAGTCCTGATCATGCTCACATTTCCACAGGCTGCAGGAAGCTGGCTGACCAATGGGACCTCCCAGCTTGGCCCTGTTTCGTTCCTCCTTTCTAAAATTGATTACTAATACTGTTGTTTCACTGCAAAGTCATTTCTAGACTCCCTTGGGGATTCTTTCTAATCACAATCCAAATTCCTTTTTCGATTGCATATTTGTATTCATGTATTCACTGATTTTAAAAATGACATTACTAATGAATTATAAAGGGCCTATCTGTGGCAGAAACTTGGGATGTATTGATAACATAAATCTCAATGGCAGAAATCCTTGACCTGATGAAGCTATTTTCTGAATTCATTTTATGGTGTCTGGAATGCAGTGTGTGTGTGTGGTGGGAGGTACATATAGAATAATGGGAATGTATATAGAGATAATTGATTGGAAATGTTCATTGATTTGGATGTAGCTATTTTCTTCTCTCAGCATATTATTATTATTGCTATTATTTGCATTTTAAAAAATTAATAGGGTTCCTTTTTTAAGACAGCTTTAGGTTTGCAGATAACTTGAGGCGATAGTACAAAGAGTTCTCATATAACCTCTTTTCCATTCTCCCATCCCCCATACACAATTTCCCCTATTAACGTTTTGCATTACATTTGTTATAATTAATGAATCAGTATTGATGCGTTATCATTAACTAAAGTTTATAGTTTACATTAAGGTTCACTCTTTGTGTTGTACTGTTCGATGGGTTTAGACAAATGCACGCTTTGATGTGTCTATGATTACAGTATCATACAGAATAGTTTCACTACTCTACAAATCCCTTTTGCTTTACCTATTCATCCCTCCCCACTCCCCAACCTCCTGGCAACCACTGATTTTTACTGACTGTATAGCTTTGCTTTTCCAAGAATGTCATATAGTTGCAATCACACAGTATGCAGACTTTTCAGACTGATTTATTTCACTGAGCCACATGCATTTAAGAGTCCCCCATGATTTTTTGTGGCTTGACAGCTCATTTCTTTTTACATTTGAATAATATTCCTTTGTATGGATGTACCACAGTTTGTTTACCCATTCACCTACTGAAGAACATCTTGGTTACTTTCAGTTTTTGACAATTATGAATAAAGCTGCTGTGACCGCTCACATACAGGTTTTGTGTGTATATAAGTTTTTATCTCATTGGAGAAAATACCTGTGCCTGTGATTGCTGGACCACATGGTAAGTATGTTTAACTGTAAGAGACTGCCCAACATCTTTCAAAGTGGCTGTATCATTTTATACTCCCACTAACAATGAGTGTTCCTGTTGCTCCACATCTTTGCCAGCATTTGATGTTATCAGTTTTTAAGATTTTAAACATTCTTCTAAATATATAGTGGTATCTCTTTATTGTTTTAATTTTGCAATTCCTTAATAACTTAATATATTATTTTAAAATGCAAAAATGATAGAAAGGATGATGTATAAAGCTGATATTAATCATTAGCACCACATTATCAATTAAGAAGAAGACAAACATTATGTCACTTCCTCTCTTTCCTACTCAAATGTTTTCAGTGAATCACATCATCTATAAGAGGATTTTAATTGTTTAACATGAATTTTAAAAAACCTTTTAGTCGTCTGACCTGAATTCTGTAGCCCAAGTTACTACCTCTTACTGTCTGTTTCTGATGCAAGGCATACTTTACTCTTTTAAATTTTTTAAATATGGGCTATATTTTCTCAAAACCCTGTTTCATCGCACAGATGAATCCTTCAGCTAGAAATTCCCCTCTGCCTCAGTCTCCTCATCCTGGCAAAATGTCTATCCATTGTTCTCTATGTGGCTGGGCTTCCTTCTCTCTGTGGTCCTTTCTTGACTCACACAATTGGCCAGCTCCCTGTATAATTCTCTGCGTCCTTTCAGGTTAGTACCTACTAAATGCATGGTAAATGCACTCCTGACTGGGAAAAAAAAAATGTTTGTGAAAGGGAAAATTATTTTTTATTGGCAATTCCTAAAGAGATTTTTTTTTTTTGCTAACTGAATGAAGTGATGGGAGTGAGAACACAAATCAGAGAGGCTGATTTTGTGTTAGAAGAGGTTCTAGGAAGACAAAGATTAGATATGTGAGTGGATGAGGCTGGAATCAAATAAGCCAGATTATTAGGGTATATGTACTTATGGGGTAATGAGGCAGGGAAGTTGGGGGCCAAGAGATAAACACCCAGCCCCTGGCAACAACACAGAAACTTGGTAGAAGGAACAACCTGTACTAACGTGATTTTAGCACATGGGTGGGTAACTCATTAAGATTTCAATATGTATATTTAGTTACACTCAGGGAGACTGACCCTTTGATTGTTTTTAAATGACTAACATTTAGTCATTTAAATGTTAGTGGAGGAATTGGTGGAGAGCTCCCACCCTGCTTGTTCATATAAAAGTGTGGCAGCAATGTGCGAGGGAGTCAGATCTCAAAGGAGATGGTTGCATGCAGAGCCTATGGAGGCTGGACCTGGGGCTCCCAGGATTGGCAAAGATTTCTGTATCTCAAGTATGGCACAGAAGCAGCAAAGCCACCAGACCTGAAGGAGCTGTGTGGCTTGGGACATGAAGTATATTGTATGAGTGTGAACTAGCAAGGACCTATAACTATTGACCAATGTAGCCTCCCTGGCTTGTTGGTGATGCATAAGCCCCTGGGCGGTGGCATCACTTCAGGTGTATGTGTGTGAGTGGGCAATGACCTATAACGACTGAAGCAGCATTTCCCACCAGTCCAGCAGGATAAGGTCTCAGAGTCATATTTAAGTCAGTTTGAAAAAAAGAAGGAAATGCAAAACAAAATTGTCACCTGCTGTTGACATACTTGTTTACAAAGAAAATCTCAGATAATGGACAGGCGGATTATTAGAATTGATGAGTATTTAGCAAGATTTGTGATTAATATTTATAAAGCAGTTGTGTTTCTACATACTAATAACAAACAATTTGAAGTATTTTTGTATACTGTTTACGATAGAAACCAAAACATGTATGATACCCAGGAATAAATGTAGTAAAATATATGCAAAACTTCATAGGGAAAGGATAAAATTTTATTGAAAGATATTAAAGATAAAGTAAAGAAATGTAAGGAATTACACCACATATAAGAAGATTAAATATTGTCAACATGTATTCTTTCTGATAATTTCATGCATATATTCAATGTCATTTCAATCAATATCTCAACAGTATTTTTGTGAAAATTAATAAGTTGACTTTAAATTAAAATCATTTGTGGAGGAACAGGATAGTGAGGATACACTCTTCTGGATACCAAGATTTTAGTAATTAAGTCAAGCTTTAGTAATGCAACTATAGTATTAATTAGGAGGTTTGCTATTGGGAGAAGAATAGACATAGATTAATGAATGAGAATAAACAAGAAAGTAATAGAAGAAATCTGAATTTATGGAAAATTTTGCTATAACAGAGTAAACATTAAAAATTGGAGAAGAGGGGCAAAAATAGAGTGCTTAAATAAAAATACTATGAGAAAATAAAAAAAATGTGAAACAACAAAAAATTTAGAAAAACATTTGAAATAAAATATAGAAAGCTATCTTTATAATGAGCTAGGAAAAAATAAATATGCTTTTTGTACAAAGGAAAAGAATGATAAAATTTATAACTTTGGATCTTCAAACTTTTGTACTACAACTTTTGTAAACAGTAATTATTAGATAAGCTTAAGGTATTGAATCTACTTTATTAAGAGGTATTATTAAGTACATATAACATCATTTAAGTTTTCTAATAAAAATTTTCTGGGACTTGGATCCTAGGATTACCTTGAATAAAATGAGCCTCTAAAAATGAATCTTTATATCTGATTACATTTTTTTGTAGTATTTTAAAATTGTTTTAAAGTATTAAGTATCACTAAACCAAATTGTACTTTTAAATTTCAATATTAATTTTTGATATCAATAATGTATTCCGGAATACCAGTACTCTCCATAATGATGATAAAATAAATTTGGAGCATATGAGAACTTATAATGTTTTACAGTGTACTCTTTGGGGTTTTGAAAGTACTTGGGTTTGGCCCAACTGCCTTGTGTGCTGATAGTTTCCACATGGAAACACAAATATTAAGTGTTCCAGAGCGACAACAACAACAGTGATGTCACATTGTTAAAACATAAAACTGAAAATTCTATCAGAATCGAACAGATCTCCACGAGGTATAAGTTTATTGATTAATGACTAACTGAAATGTTTGTTTCTTTTTGTCTTTGCCTTTGGTACAACATATTGGCCACCTTGTCAAATACTCAACAATACGTACAAGTCTGAGGTTTTGGTTTTAAATCAACTTAATTATTTTTCTTCTGTTTTCTAAGGCCGGCTTTGGCAACTGCATACGGTTTTACAGGCCTCCAGTATTTCATGAAGTCTGGGGGCATGGATGTCTGTAACCGTCGTTCCCTTGGGGAGCTCTTTCTCCTAGAACTAGGATTGCGAAGAGGAGAAGCTAATTTCCATTTCCTTCCTCACCTCTTCTTACCCTCTTAGCAGAGACTGACAATAAGGAGAGGGTCACTTGTGGAGATAACATTTCAACTCTAAACAGATTCAAATCTTAAAGGAGAGAGTCTCATTCAAAACATTAATTCTATGTTTACTGTTTTTTTCCTTAATCTTTTCCTTTCCTATTTAAAAAATCATGAATAGATATAAATAGAATGAATTTCAGGAAAAAAATTGTTACTGTAGAATACCAGTCAGATGACTGACATTCAGATGGTTTTGGAAACCCTTTAGATAGATCTTGTAGTAACAAGCTCCTTAGGGAGCATCCTCAATTAGAGTTAAATTCTGTTACTTTGCCTAGGTCCTGCATTGTTTCCAGCCATCTACATGCAGAACTCTATGCTCTCAAATTCCTCTGGGCCTTGGACTCTATTTTTATCTATTCTACAATATGGTACATGGAAAACTCATTATTTTTTTTACAGGCTTCTACTGCAAGTAATCATTTTAGTGGTTTTATAGATAAAGATGCAGGGACACAATTCTCCTTATAGATAAAATATCTTTTCATATTCCCAAATCTCCAAAGGGATTGATTTGTATTATTTGTTTTTTTTGGTATGTGATTGTAGTCCAACTGCTCAGGATTTATGAAAACAAGACAAAATGAAACAAAACAAAACATTGTCTTCATTGACAGTAATTTGGAAGGAAATTTTGATGTTTATGTTACATTTTTGCAGAACCAAATAAGCTCGTAAGCAAAAGTCATAAAATAAGCCTAATAAACCCTCATATTGATGCAAAGTTAACATTGGTCACTTGGCAATTGGATAAACATTCAGCTCACAAAACAGCATTTTGGCTGCAATCAATGCTTATGAAAACCACGAGCAGTTTGTGTAAAGCCTGCTGGATTTGGCAACGCTGGGAGTCAGCTGTGATTCCTGAGCATAATAAATGCATTGGTTTGAATTCCCCTGTCTGTTGTATGTGAGGTTTGTCTGGAGCTCATTCAGATTCAAGATGCACTTTAAGATAGAATTAAGAGAGGAACTGAAGGAAAAAAAGAAATTCTTCCATTTCAAATCCTTTTATTGGAATGTGGACCTACTAGGTGATTGATGCACTGGACATAGATAATTTTCAGAAGTGAATATAGCATTGCTTATATCGGTTCAGATTTCACCCACAGAAATGACTAAGGCCTTATCAGAATCAGCACTGGATGTAATCGCAGTCCTTTGTGAAAAAGGAATCATCTGGCCTTCCGTTTTTAAAATAGACTAAAGATTACTCATTTACTTCTCCGCAATTACAGCCATCTGATCCTTTGAAATCTTGGAAGGGGTGAGATGATGACATGACTGTAACACAAATCCATACTGAAGAGCCTGGTGTTTAAAAATTGCCCGTATTCATACACCAAAGGGTTACTTCTGAGCTGATGCATGTATGACTGATGACCATATGGTTATCAACTTGATGTCTGGGCAAAAAGTGAAAACAGGAAATGCATTCTATTGCTAAATAGGTTTTAATATAGAGAATATTATTTTTAAAGAAAAACCTAGATTCCTTGGTAATCTTACCAATAGAACATATGCAACAGTAATGAGGATTCCTTTAAGGAGGCCTGTCTAGTTAGATAAAAAGGTCATTATTTTTTTTTACTGATGAGAGTTAGAAAATTCCAGGCAAATTGGCCATATTTTAGCCTAAAGCTCTGAAGACAAGGAATGGTGCTGTTCTTCCTTCAGTTTCCTCACTCCCAGATCCCCCTCCTGACCTTTCTTGCCTCCCGTTAGCAGCAAAACGCCAGCATGGTGAAGTGGAGAAGGATGAAAATACGTTTCCAAGCTGCAATCGCTGCTGAGATGCTTCTCTTTCAAAAGGGGTCTGAAATGTAATTCCAGACACTCTTACCTTTTAAGAAAAAATTTTAAATGAATGTATTGAACAGTAAAAAGCATTAGATTAGAATTTAGGAGACTGAAGTTCCAATATTGTCTCTGCCGTATACTCACCACTGAGCTTTTTAACTAATCTGAGCTTTAGTTTCTTGTGAAAATTGGAGATACCTCCTGGCTTCATGTCAAGAAGTTGTTAAATGAGTCAATATGAGATAGGTATCTCGTGAATTATAAAGTGCTATACGAAATGCATTTTTATTATTGTCTGCATCTAATCACAATAGACCAGCAAACACATATATAATTCAGCAATGTTAAACTTCTTTTGTGCTTTTAAATTTCTGCTTCCTGGAATACCCTGACCAATTCTCCCTTCCCCATTTCATGTAAATTTTTTTTCGATCCCTTTACCCCATATGGGTCATACAACTTTTTAAAATTGTTTCATCCTATACCGATCACTTTTGCCCCCTTTGTGCTTCATTATTTAGTACTTGACTAAATATTGCCTTGCATTATTCAAAAGGTTCCTTTGTCATAAATGTAGTTTCTCCAATAATTTTGTAAATTTTCACCTACTTCATTTCTATGCTGCTGATATGCATGTGGACTTAAGAAGTACTTGGCAAATTTGTCTTCTCTATCAAGATAGTTTGTGCAAGTTAAGCTTGGCTACTGTGATCTAGAACCCCCTGTATTGATCTCCCCAAACTGTGCTAATATGCTGTGTTTGGTTCACCATGACCCAAATATCTTTCCTCTTTGGTTGACCATATCCTTAGACACCTCGTTTCTACCAGTAGGACCTTGAGTCTTTTAACTTATTCAACTAAAAGGAATTTGAATAACACTTTCATAGTGTGTATGCAAAATAAGCTGGAATATCAAGAAAGAGATTCATGAGTGGAAAGTAGCTTACATAAAGAGAAAGATAAGAATGCTTGCCCCTATTACTTTTTATTCACACTTACACTATAAAATTAGATGAGGGGAATTGTCTTCAGTTATAAAAAATGATAAATTACTAAAGCAAAACAATTAAAATAAAAACAAATGAGCCCTGTGTGATTGAAGCAGCAAAATGCTACATGTAGCACAATATCGTAGGATAGAATGCTCTGAGAGGATTTTGTAGCATGTGTCAGTGCTGCATGTGTCAGTATGGCAGTCCTGTTTTTTTCTGATGAGGATGGTTGTGGTAGCCTAGAAGTCTATATTCAGACGATTCCCTGGAAATCAAAAATGTTGAACTGAAATTACCATTTTCAGTAGGATCCCCAGGCACAAATTCTGTTGTTGCCATCCAGCAGCCGGTGTCCCTGTTCAGGCTTCTGTGTAAATTTGCAAACATCACGCAGTTGCCTTCTTGGGTAATTATAGAGCCTCAAAGTACTAGAAAGAGGTAGCACTCAATACATTACAAAAGCACGGTAACTTAGGCAATAAAAATACTGCTTGATGGACACCGTTGTAATGGGAGCTGCACAGTAGGATGTCCATAATAATCAGAATAGATTTAATGTACATACTTACGCCAAGTGTAAAAAGGTTGCAAACAGCAGCAAGTGAGGCAATACGTTACAAAGGGTAAAACACTGAGAAGTGAACAAAACACATTCTGGACATCTTCAGCCACAATTTTTTCTGTTAAAGGATGATGTAACACTATAAGTTTATTAACAAGAATCAGTTATTTGTTTTCAATTCTACTGTTTTTTGGTTATGAACCATGAAAAAATTATCCTTATTCAAACTCAATTTTAATTGAATTTTAAAACATAAATATGATTGAATATGTAAAATCCATTCCAACTGTTTAACTTTCTTGTCCATGTAGGTTCAATTTATCTTCTTTAAAAAGTATTTTTATTCCTCTAATCCCAAGAACTGTTCAAGAAATACTCCTACCCTTTAAGTGAAACCCATCTAAGTATTGAACATTATTTCATTATGTGGATGTGAATTTTGATGGTGGGGAATTTCCTGGTACACTGTAGTACCACCAACAGTACCGTTTTGCAATGGTGAACAATAGGAATATTCAACTTCCTTTCAAAAAGTCACAAGCTGACTATGAATGCTGAGAAGTGGTTTACTACTTTCCTCATGTTACATAAAACAAGGGTTTGTAGCAATCTCAGAAATGTATACAAAGATTTTTTTCAGTAATGCCTTGATATTCATGTAATAAAATTAGAGTCTTTAAAAGGTCTCCAAAATTAGCTAAATTATGAATGGTTTCTAAGTGTCTTTTTTTTTAAATGAAACAACTGTCTCTTATTATAGCTATGAGAGCTACAGCTTTTGCTATAGCTAGCTTTTCCTTAAACATATTTTTTTAATCTTCATAATTTTGTAATGTCCGTGTCCCTGCATATTTCAGCCATCAGCAGTAGGAATTCCATTTAATGCCTAAATAACACTAACCCACATTTTCTCCCTTCAAATTACAAAAAAACTCCAGTCAACTACAGTGTAATATATGGTAGTACCCCACGATGTTAACATGGTCTACAAATAAATATTGCTACCATCCTTATCCCACCAGCTGTATTGTCCACACTGTATTGTCAAAATATAACTTCAAAACTTTGCTTCTGCTGTGAAGTTTTGAAGTCTTATTTTGTTGCCTTCCAAAAGGCTTTTCCATGCATCTACTTGTCCATCCATGTTACTTCACCTCGAATGCAGGCAAAAATCCTTCCTTAATTTTCTAAAGCATGGTTACCTATAGGGTATAACATTTTTAACAGTTTTATTGAGATACAATTCATATACCATACAATTTATCCATTTTAAGCATGAAGTTCAATGAGTTTTAGAACATTTACAGAGTTGTACAATCACCATCACAATTTAATTTTAGAATATTTTCCTTATCTTAAAAAAGGCATTCCCCATTCATACCCTCAGCCTTAGGTGAATGCTAATCTACTTTTGGCCTCTACATATTTTCCTTTTCTAGACATTTTATATAGTTAGAGTCATACAATATGTGCTGTTTTATGTCTGGCTTTTTATATTTAGAAGAATGTTTTTAAGGTTCATCTATGTTGTAACATATATCAGTACTTTGTTCTTAATATCACTGAATAGCATTTCACTGTATTGACACACCACATTTTGTTTATCAATTTACAGGATGTAACATTTTAAAAATGTTATTGAAGGTGAACTTCCACTTGTGCCATGCCAGACCAACAGTACCAAACTTGCCTCCCCACTGCAAACGATTGGAAAACAGGGAAAAACTGAAACTACTGCTTTTATACAACAGGCTCCCAGGACTACCATATCCAAGAGAGAAGTGAAAGTAATAAGGTGAGCTCTGTCATGACCTTGGCTTTCTACCTGGAGGCATTTTTCAGATTTGGTCAACTGAGGGGAACTCAAACTCAGTGCAGTGGTCTCTCTGAGTTGAAAAAATAGAGAACATAGTAAAGGGAGGCTGAAGCAGCTGGAATTTATAGAAAAAAGTACTAAAAAGAAGAAGGCTATGCAGAAAAAAAGCTAATCTTCCTAAAGACTCCCTTGAATATTTTGCTAAAGAGTAAGTGTTAAGATTCTTCGAGGTAAGGCAAAAAAGTACCTGGGAGCTGTAAATGGAAAACCTCTTGGAGTTCATACAGGACTAGAATATGTTTAAATTCTTACCAACCACAGTTGAGAAAATTCATTAAACACAACATATACTAAGTAAGGACCCCAAAAGGCCATGTCTTAAGAATAGGGCTAAACTAACCCTCATGTAAAGAATATTCTGGACCCTCCTTAACAAAGCTAAAACAAGCCTTAAAAATATCTCTTTGATCTAAAAGCATATTAACTGCCAGTTCAAACAAAATTCAGCATTATTTAAGGAAATATAACTGAATCTAGATACTCATCAAGGAAATTCACAATGACAAACATCCAATTAATAATTACAATTAATAATTAGTAGACACATAAAGAAAAATGTGACTCATAATCAAGAGAAAAATCAGTCAATAGAAACAGAACTAGGAATGTCAGATATGATGGAATTATTATATAAGAACTTTAAAACAGTTATTGGAAATAAGCTCAATGATTTAGAGAAAACTAAATGGATGGATTAAATAGTAGATAGACACTATGAAAAAAAAATCACTGGTG
>NW_012147745.1:1208425-1208755 GCF_000956105.1 Propithecus coquereli | reverse complement strand
GTTGAAAAACAGCAATAAAGAGAAAGTCTCAAAAGTAGCCAGAGACAAACAGCACATAACATGTAAGGGAGAAAAAAGTAATTTCTTTGTAAAAAACATTGAAAAAAATAGTCCGACATCTGAGAACAAATGATGTAAGCTGTAAGACAACAGAACAATATCTTTAAAGTTTTAGAAAGAAAAAAAAAAAGTCAGCCTAGAATTCTGTCATCAGTAAAAGTATCCTTCAAAGTGAAAAAAAAAAAAAAAGATAGTTTTAGGCAAACAAAATTTGTGAAAATTTGTCACTAAGAGATCTATTCTACAAGAAAAGAAATTCTTCAGATGGAA
>NW_012147745.1:1201204-1207285 GCF_000956105.1 Propithecus coquereli | reverse complement strand
AAGGGATATATCCAATAATAAAGAAAACACCCTGATGATAAAAGCTAACCTACAAAAAGTATAGCTATCCTAAATATATATTCACCTAATTACAGAGCTTCAAAATTTATGTAGCAAAACGGACAGAATTGAAAGGAAAAAGAGACAAATCCATAATTATAGTTGAAGGTTTCTATACTCCTCTCTCAAAAATTGATAAAATAGTAGACTTAAAAATCAGTAAGGATATCATGAACAATACTATAAACCAATTTGATGAGTTGATCTCTCCAGAATGCAAACAGCATAGTAAGACATACTTTTTCAGAGCCCAAGGAAAATTCACCAAGATAGTCCACATCCTGGAACAAGTCTCAATACATTCAAAATGTTGAAAAACAGAGAGAGTATGTTTTCTATTCATAGTGGAATTAAATTAGAACTATATAGCAATAGAAAGATATCCAGAAAATTTATAAATAAGCAGAGATTAAAGAACACTCTTCTAAATAATCCATAATTGAAAAAGAAAACAAGGGAAATTAAAAAGATTTTGAAGTTAACAACAGATTAGAAAATCTGAATTGTGTTTACCAACTTAAAATTTTTAATTTGTTTAAAAAAACTTTTTCCATAAAGAACACCTCAGGAGCAGGTAACCTTACTGCTGAATTCTATCTAATATTAATGAAAAGAAATATCAATTCTATGTAATTTACTTTTAGAAAATAGAAGAAAGCTACTTCCTAATTAGCTCTTTATATGAGGCTAGCATTTCTTTAACACCAAGATCAGACCTGCACATTATAAGAAAGTAAGCTATCAATTAATATTCCTCAGGAACACGGGGAAAAAAGTCTTTGATAGTAACAAAGTTAATCCAGCAACATATAAAAATAATAGGGCCAGGTGTGGTGGCTCACACCTGTAATCCTAGCACGCTGGGGGGCCAAGGCAGAAGGATCCCTTGAAGCCAGGAGTTTGAGACCAGCCTGAGCTAGAGTGAAATCCCTGTCTCTACCAAAAATAGAAAAAATAAGCTGGGCGTGGTGTCATGGCCATATAGTCCCACCTACTTGGGAGGCTGAGGCAGGAAGATTGCTTGAACCCAGGAGTTTGAGGTTGCAGTGAGCTATGATGACACCACTGTACTCTACCCAGGCCTATAGAGCAAGACTCTGTCTCTAATAATAATAATAATAATAATAATAAATCATAAGAAAGTCTAATTTATCCCTAGATTACACAGCTGAGTTAACATTTAAAAATCACTTCGTAATTAATCTATAGAATAATCTATAGAACAGAATAAAGAAGAAAAACTGTATGATCATCTTAAGAGATGCAGAAAAGAACATCTGACAAAATTCAAAACCCATTCATGATAAAAATTTTTGAACAAGTTAGGAATAGAATAAAATTTCCTCACTCTTATAAAGGGCACTTAAAGAAAATGTCAGCTAACAACATTCCTAACGATGGAAACTTGAATACTTTCCCTCTAAAATGCCCTCATCACTTCTATTTAACATTATACTTGTGTCCTAGCCAGAAGAATAAGGTAAGTAAAATAAAAGACATACAGATTGGAAAAGAAAAAGTAATACTGTCTATATTCCTAGACAACATGAACATGTATGAAGAACATCTGAGGAATCTACAGAAAAAAACTGCTAGAATTAATAAGGGAATGTAGCAAGGTCTCAGCATACAAGGTCAATAAACCAAACATAAAAATCAATTGAACTTCTAAATATTGGCATTGAACAATTGCAAAACAATTTTTAAAATATTTTATTAATGATAGCATCAAAAACATGAGATATTTAGTGATAAATTTAATAAAGTAGGTGATAAACTTGCACACTGAAAACTATAAAACATTACTGAGAGAAATTAATGAAAACCTAAATAAATGGAGAGATATAACATGTTCATAGTTTGGAAGACTCATATTAAGACGTAAATTCTTCCTAAACTCATCTATAGAATTAATGCAATTAAAATGAAAATTCCAGCAGACTTTTTTTATTATTAGACATTTACAGGCTAATTTGCAAATGTATTTGGAACTGCATCGTTAACTGTTTTGCTATAGGGCCGCCCTTAAGCTGGCGCATGCCAAAGAGCTTCTCCAGCCAAAGGAAATCTCCCTGCCCTCAATACAGCCACCCTCAATTAGGTGTTAACAGAGCAGCAGTCCTCTGATGAAATTAATCCACATGAATGGTGGAAGACAGAGATTCAGAAGGATGCCAGATATATTTACATTTCATAATGAGATAAATTGGCAGAATTTTAAAAATGTAGCAGACTGACTTAAAAATTCTAGTGGCGTGCGTATGATCTGTTTGCCCAAGGGGGTGCCACCACCTCCTAAGGCCATTGCAAGCAGAGAATGTGCCACGAGGGCAACCCCTGTGCCTGCATTTCACACATTTCACAGCAACTTTGCTTTCTCCTGAGACCACAGATGTTCTAAAAGCCTCAACAAAATATTTTTTCACAATGTCTCCCTCTGCACTAGTGGCTATTTCTAAGGATTGTAAGAGGAATATTTGTAAGAGGAAGAATTGCTTACATTACAAAAATTTTTCTACAATATTTCATCATTAATAATTGTTTTTTCCCTACAACAACAATTCCTTATAAAAAGGCAGACTTCATTAACATTCCTCAGTCCTGCTGAGTCTCCCCTACAGCTCTCAGCAGTCACTCACATTTCCAAAAAGCAGGAAGGTCAAAATTCTGCATCTCCATGTGTCAGAATCACTTCATGACTTCAACTTATATTCAGACCACATGGGTCTCCATTCTTGCTTCTGAAACAGAAACCCAGCAAGAATTTACTTACTCTCTGGTTAGAACAGCCATGTTGTTAGAGCAATGAATATTAAATCTTCAGTCATTCGATCAAATTAAAAAGGTTTGTGTCCTGAAGAACTAGACAGACAATGTACCAAGATGTCACTGTGGGCATGATTTAATTATATAATTTATGATATATATTCAATCTAATTAAAAAGGATTCTAGACCAATTATATTAGGGAAAAGTCTTAAGGAAATGAAATTGAATATATAAGTTAAAGGTGAAAGCTCAGGAGAGCCCCAATTACTTTAATTTCTTAAAATTTTAGAATAATTTGGGTTCAAAGAAAAATTATGAAGACAGTATAGAGTCCCCATATACCCTGTACCTAGTTTCCCTTCTTATCAGCATTTGCATTAGTTTGGTACATTTGTTATAATTAATGAACTTTATTATTAACTAAGATCTATACTTTGTTTAGATTTCCTTGTTTTTACTTAATATCCTTTCTCTGTTCCAGGATCCTATCCTGAATACTATGTTACATTTAGTTGCCCTGTCTTCTTATGCTCTTCTATGACAGTTTCTCAGACTTCCCTTGTTTTCAATAATCTTGACAGTTTTGAGGAATACTGGTTAGGTATTTTGTAGAATCTTCCCCAAGTGGGATTGTTCTAATTTTTTTTTCGTGATTAGATTGAGGTTGTGCATTTGGGGAAGGAAGACTATAGCAGTAGAATGCTATCATCACATCATGTCAAGGGTACATGCTAGCAACGTGAATTATCACGGTGGAGGTTAACTTCGATCACCCGGCTCAGGCAATGTTTTAAGTATCTTAATTGTAAAGTTACTCCATACTGTAATCTTTGGAAGAAGTACCCCTTTGCATACTGTGCTCTTTGTAAGGCAGTTGATTATGTGCAGCCCACACTTAAGGAGTGGGGAGTTATGCTCCACCTCCTCGAAGGCAGACTACCTATATTTTTATTGGGAATTTTTCTGAATTGCAGAGAATTAGAAATGTATGTCTTCTTTCTCTTTTATTTGTTCAGTCATTTATTTCAGTATGGACTCACGACTTATTTTATACTTTGGGTTATAATCAAGTACTACATTATTTATTTTGTTGCTTTTGAGCAATAGATTGTTTCAGTTTTGGCCTTTGAGAGCTCTTTCAGTTGTTTCTCCCATGTCCCTTTGACATATCCATATCCTCATTGCTTGTTTTTGTTTTTATTTCATCTTCTATATTGCCTGGCCCAGCCCTAGAATCAGCCATTGATCTGAGAACTTCTATTTTATTTATTGGACAATGTTTTTAGAAACTATGATCAATCTGGGTGCTGGGAAGATTGCTCCAATTTTTGTAATACTAATTTTTTCCATGTGATTAAAAGGACTCTGTACTCTTCTGTTTGGGTCATTTAAAAGTATTTTGAATATGGCAGTTGAAAGAGAGTTCCAAACTAGTAATATCCTATTATTTCCACTGAATGATAAATTTATCCAATATCAGCTTCATTTTGGTCACATTTTTATTCTTATATGACCGATGCAAACAATGAAACATGAAGTTTAAATGTAGACAGATCATAGAAATGAGAATTGATCAACACCTTAGAGCAATGCTTCTCAGAGTTCAACATGTACGCTAGTCATCTGGAGTTCATTTAAAATGCAGTTTCTCCCGCAGTGGATCTGAAATAGGACCAGAGATTCATTATTTCTTACAAACTTCCTGGTGATACCACACTTTTGATAGCAAGCTCTTAGAGCAGGGGCCAACAGATTTTATTCTGTAAAGGGCCAGATAGTAAGTATTTTAGGGTTTGTGGGCGATGGGTCTCTGTGATGACTATTCAGTTCAGCTGTTGCAGCACTGTAGGCGATCCATAAAGAATAAGTATGGCTGTGTTCTAATAAAACTTTATTTATGAACACTGACATTTAATTTCATATACTTTTTACATGTCACCAAATATTAAGGTAAAAGCCATTTTAGCTCTAGAACAATACAAAACAAATGGCAGACCATAGTTTGCCAATCCTTTGGAACAGCGGCTCCGAAACCTGGTCATGTGTCAGTATCTCCTATAAGGTAGTTTAAAGCGCAGTTGCGCAGATTCCATTCCAGAGACGTGCCATGGCACCTGTACTTTCCAAGGCTCCATAGGTGATTCTGAGTCACAGCCAGGTTGGAGAGCCACTGCTACAGAGGGCCTTGCCTAGCTTGCTCGCCGGTTGTAGCCATCCTTTCAGCTTGCATACTTCTAGTGAAAGGAAGCTCACCACCTGGCAATACACCATTCCATTTATGGACACTTCTAATAATTGTGAGGGCTTTTTTTTTTTTCATACTGCTTTGCCTAAATTTGCCTTTTTGTATAATAGCTTCTACTTAATAGCTCCTCTTCTTCCAAAGCCATAGGGAGTACATCTAATCCTACTTCTTTGTAATGCTTTTAAAGTATTTGAAGCCTGCTATCATCATACTGTCTTCAAATCTTAAATCTTCTCTTTTGCAGACTGAACATTCTTATATCCTTTAAAAAAATTGTATACAATGTATTTCTAGCTTTCTGTTACTCAGGGCTCCTCTGGACACACTTTGTGTTCCACTTTCCCTTGTCATTTATTGTAACCAGCACAGCTTTTGTATGCCTCTGCAAATCCTGGGAGACTATTGGCTCTGCTGGTTTGATGTCTCTACTTCCAATAAGGCCACCTAAAATTACTTTACTTCTTTTTCTTTTGGCAGTCAGTTCACATTGCTGATTTATATTGAGCTTGTTACCAATCAAAGTTTCCAAGACTTTTTCAATAGGACTGACATTTAATCAGGTCTCTTTTACTCTCTACTACACAGGGGTATTCTGAATGCCTCTGCTATAGTCTATATTTATCACTATGAGATTTCTCCTCGTATTTTTTGTTCACCACCCTTGCCATTGTAAGAAATTCTTATTCATCATCTGTGTTAAATTGTTGTAGTAATGGCTTCCAATTTATTTATATTTCCCTTCATCCCTGGACCTTGCTACTCCCTAACTTCCTGATTCTGGGCTTGGCCTTGTGACTCATTTTAGTGAACGGAATAAGAGTAAAATTAACACAGCAGAGAGCTGAGAAGTGATTGCAGTGGGGACTCATCTTCTCTTTAGTTGCTCTTGGAACCATGAAATCACTGGGTAAATCAGCCCAGGCTAGCCTGTTGGAGAATAAAAGGTCCTCTGGAAAAGTGAGGGACCTCGTCCCACAGTCAGCCAGCCCAAACCAACTTGCCCTTGGT
>NW_012147745.1:1200000-1201154 GCF_000956105.1 Propithecus coquereli | reverse complement strand
AAGTAGGTGATAAACTTGCACACTGAAAACTATAAAACATTACTGAGAGAAATTAATGAAAACCTAAATAAATGGAGAGATATAACATGTTCATAGTTTGGAAGACTCATATTAAGACGTAAATTCTTCCTAAACTCATCTATAGAATTAATGCAATTAAAATGAAAATTCCAGCAGACTTTTTTTATTATTAGACATTTACAGGCTAATTTGCAAATGTATTTGGAACTGCATCGTTAACTGTTTTGCTATAGGGCCGCCCTTAAGCTGGCGCATGCCAAAGAGCTTCTCCAGCCAAAGGAAATCTCCCTGCCCTCAATACAGCCACCCTCAATTAGGTGTTAACAGAGCAGCAGTCCTCTGATGAAATTAATCCACATGAATGGTGGAAGACAGAGATTCAGAAGGATGCCAGATATATTTACATTTCATAATGAGATAAATTGGCAGAATTTTAAAAATGTAGCAGACTGACTTAAAAATTCTAGTGGCGTGCGTATGATCTGTTTGCCCAAGGGGGTGCCACCACCTCCTAAGGCCATTGCAAGCAGAGAATGTGCCACGAGGGCAACCCCTGTGCCTGCATTTCACACATTTCACAGCAACTTTGCTTTCTCCTGAGACCACAGATGTTCTAAAAGCCTCAACAAAATATTTTTTCACAATGTCTCCCTCTGCACTAGTGGCTATTTCTAAGGATTGTAAGAGGAATATTTGTAAGAGGAAGAATTGCTTACATTACAAAAATTTTTCTACAATATTTCATCATTAATAATTGTTTTTTCCCTACAACAACAATTCCTTATAAAAAGGCAGACTTCATTAACATTCCTCAGTCCTGCTGAGTCTCCCCTACAGCTCTCAGCAGTCACTCACATTTCCAAAAAGCAGGAAGGTCAAAATTCTGCATCTCCATGTGTCAGAATCACTTCATGACTTCAACTTATATTCAGACCACATGGGTCTCCATTCTTGCTTCTGAAACAGAAACCCAGCAAGAATTTACTTACTCTCTGGTTAGAACAGCCATGTTGTTAGAGCAATGAATATTAAATCTTCAGTCATTCGATCAAATTAAAAAGGTTTGTGTCCTGAAGAACTAGACAGACAATGTACCAAGATGTCACTGTGGGCATGATTTAATTATATAATTT
>NW_012147745.1:1189777-1196320 GCF_000956105.1 Propithecus coquereli | reverse complement strand
AAATACTCTACCTTGCATGCATCCCACAATTTGCAAAGGAAGAATTGCACTGGAAGAAAAGATAGAATTAGATTGTAATTTTAACATATTTCTGCCTTCTGATTAGTCTGGAGGATTATGCTCCACTTTCTAATGTCACAGTATTATCATTGCTCAGAATGTTTAAAATATCTGCAAATAAATTACCTTCTTGAAAAAGTTAAAGCTTTTCTGAGAAAGGGAGTCGAATTGTTCCACATAATGGAAACAAAAAGAGGGAAACTACTGGTCAGTTGAAAAATTCCTTCGAACGTTCTCATACTGATGAATGGTATAAGCTTTCTAAATGCAACGTGGAGGGTTTCTTTTTCTTTTTCATTTTAAATCCATACATTTGTTTTTCTCCTGAGGCCCCTAACTATTGTCTCCAGTCTGAAATAGAAGCACTAAACTCTTGAGTGTAAAGGGTGGGGAAAAGACATTTCCTGCATGATTAGTAGCAGGAAATACCAGAAATCTCATCCAAAATATTCTTTTACCTACAGATTTCATTTTATTCCACTTATTATTTTTATTTTTGAAAAACAACATCGCATCTGCTTCAGTGCATTTTTTCCTTTTATACTCGGTATAATCACTACCCTTATAAAAGTAATAAAAACTTAGAACAACTTTGGGATAATTGGAGACAGCAAACCAATGATCTTATGATAAGAAAGAATAACGCTGTGGAAGAAAGACTCCATGGGGAGTCAGACAGTCCTGGTGGGATTGCCTCATGTACCATTTACTAGCTCTGTGACTTTGGGCAATTTATCTTTCAGAATTTTTGTTTCTGTATATAATGGAGATGATAATAATACCTAACTTATTGGATTATGGTGAGGACTAAATGAGATACATGTAATGCATCTAGTACATTGTGATCAATAAATAAGTATTGCTATTATAAAACTAATAAGAATAGAAAATATTTAATAAGCAATTATATTGGACCAGGAACTATGCTAAGTGGTTGGCTTAAATGTTGTGGTAAATCATGGCATCAGGAACCAAGGCTCCTTATATTTTGTTGCCTGCCATATGATGGCTGCTGGGAATCCAATTATAACATCTTTGTCCATAATGGCAACTAAATAAGGGGATACCTTTTCTCCCTTTAAGAACATTTCTGTCTTCCTTGTGTGGCCACGCCTAGCTGTAAAGGAGGTTAGAGTAGCCACGTACCCAGTTAAAAATTGGTAATTCCATCACTCAGAGGAGAATGAATATTGGGGGGATAAAATAGGATTCTCTGCTACAGATGTTTAATATATGAATTCTTCAATACTTGGGTGTGAATGGGTTTTTTAAACACATTCTTTCATTTCAGTAGGTGAGGTAGAAGCAAAAGTAAGGAAGGACATCACTGAAAAATTCTACCCTATTCCAAGTTTTGTCTTGGGCTAGCCCAGAGGAGATGTCTGATTAGAAAATGATTTTCTTGGCAGCCCGAATGTTAATGCACTATACTTATTCTCTCCCTCCCTCCCTCCTTTCCTTCCGTCCTTCCTTCCTTCCTTCCTTCCTTCCTTCCTTCCTTCCTTTCTCTTCTAAATGAGGACAAGAATTAACTTCTAAATATACCAACACTTTCATGAAGTCCAAATATAATTTACTTTTTCATTCTAGAGCCTACAAAACTTTTGACTTTGTGAATAAATGCACGTTATCCATCTGTAAGAAGCAAAACTAAATTAAGTCTTCAGGTAAATAGATTTGAAAGGCAGCCTCAGGGGAGACTGGAGGAAATGACATAATAACTAATTTCTACTTTCATTAAAAGCCATGCTCAAAATATCTTAATTCACTTTTACATCTGTCTTTTTCTTCCCAAATCTTCATATTTTGTTCCCTGAAACTTTCTAATTTCCTGATCTCAGGATTTAATTTTCCCATCTTGGTTTATTACTTTTGTAACACTGCGTAGTAAATACTACAGACATGGTATTCTAGTAATAAGAGTTCACACATTAATTTGTAAGAATGACTGTCTTAAGAATTCATATTATGTGCTATAAATATCTGTATTAGTTTTCTAGGACTGCCATAGCAAACTATAATACCATAAGCTTGTTGGCCTAAAACAACAGAAATTTCTTCTGTCATAGTACTGGAGGCCAAAAGTTCAAAATCAAGGTGTCGGCAGGGTGCTTCTGGAGATTCTGAGGGAGAATCCATTCCATGCCTCTTCCCTAGTTTTTAGTGGCTGCTAAGAAGCCTTGGTGTTCCTCAGCTTATGGCTACATCACTCCAATCTGTTTCCATCTTTGCATTGACTTCTCTGTGAAGTCCTGATTTTGCGATGGCATTTAGGACCCCCTGGATAATCCAGACTCTTCTCATCTCAACATCCTTAATTTAATTACACTCACAAAGACTGTTTTTCAAAATAAGGTCACATTTATAAGTTTCAGGGATGAGGACTTGACATCTCTGGTGGCCATTATTTAACCTGCTACAATACTTTGTAAGTGTTGTTTAACCCTTACTGTTTTGTGATATTAAAATACTTGGTAGTAATAGAGTTCAGCTCTTTATACTGAATGTAACAAGGTTTACATTTGGTAGACTTTGTCACTTAATGAGAATTAAATAAAATGAGTTTTTTAAAGAATAAATAAAATCCTTTGTGGGGAGTCACCTTATTTATATTTCATTTGACAGCTAGTTCTGGGAGTAGAAAAAGACTCCCAAGTAACTAATCTGAAAGACCATCGGCTTTCATCGCCCTGACTGTCTTTTACTTTCTCTCGCAAGTACTTTAGCGAAGTTTAGGGCATTGGAAATAACAGAAAGTGGTAAAGGTCATATTGTCAAGGACTTCATGGTCTTCACTAGGTGTTCACCAGCCTTGGATAAATTACTCAGCCTCTCTTGCTTTCTGAAAATGTAAACCTCTCCCCATTAAACTCAAGGACACTTTGCTTTGCTAGGAGAGACTAGTATTTATTCATAAACATATGTGTCATCAGTGAGCACTAAAGAAGTCCTTATACAGAATCAGTTCCTGGGGTGGAGTATGGGAAAGCTGGTAAATTCTCTGAAGCAATCATGTATTTTAATACAAAGTTAACAAATATAAATTCAATTCAATTATAATTGTTTTCAAATAGCAGGCTACTTATTTAAATTTGCTTTAGTTTTTCCCTATTGGTTTATATGCATAGACTCAGCTGATGTATAATTTTATATTGATGACTATTTTGACTGCAAAGTCTCTGGGAAATGGTGAAGAAGATTCTTCAATTATACTTCTTTCAATTCAAGTATTTGTTAATTTTTTCTATGGCTTTTTTTTCTCAAAATGCCTCTATTCCTATTCAAAAGTGATGGTGAAGATAGTAGTTTTTGAACAGGAATTATTGCTTTTGTGGCAGCAATTTCTATTGACTAGACAAAGACAGGAAGACACAAAGAGTTCAATGAGAAAGATGTGATAATTCAGGCAAAAGATAGCTCAGGATGAACCAGTCTTTTCATCATGGGTTGAGGCTAAAGGGCACATTTTAGAGATAAAGTGAAAGGAAGAAAAATGAAATATGCTGAACACCTGTGATGAGAGTAAAGAGAAATTACATGGTGGGAGGGATAAATTCATATGTATTTTTTGTTTGTTTGTTTGTCATGTCATAGGCCAGATTTGATTTTTGTCTCTATTCCAAGCTGTTTGGAATACTCAAATTTAATGGCTCTTCAGAGTATTATTTTTTCCTGCAAACAACGTAACGGAAATAACTTACCTTGATAAGACCAGCAGTTAACATTATTACCTCTTAAGAATTAAATCCAGCAATATTTACTATTTCAATGATCTTCCATAAATAGATTTCCTTAACGATCATAAAAGAAAGATATTAATGGGTGAATTTAAATGGATAAAATGTTGCTAATTCTTACCCTGGAAGGATGATTGTCTGTGATTCAGATTTGAAGTGAAACCAGTGTTATTAGCCATAAAGGGTCTGGGGGTATCTGCTTGGCAGTAGGACCAACATCTCACATTGTGCTTTCCTGAGACGAGATAGCAATTTAAGACTGGACCAGCACATAAATAACTTATTTACACAGTATCCCCTCTTGTTATCTATTTATTTGCACACATTCCATATTTCTCATGATACAGTAAGATATTCCATTTTCTGGCTTGCCTTCATGTCAGAGGAAGGCCTGGTGAATCGATTTAGTTATTCTGCTAACAACCTCCTTTTAGAAGATCTATTTGAAAATCGAATTCCCATATACAGCAATTCACCAGACTGGCCTGGACACTGATACTGTCTTTATTTCCAAAGAACAGGTGGAAGTGATTTATGAGGAAAGCATCTTGTTTTATACTCTATCCTTTGGCAGTCAACATGCCAGATTAAGAGATAACTATCATGGCCTCTTTCAGCAGCAAATTATTCTAAAGTGTAGGGCTCAGAACACTAACATAAGAATCTGGAAATTTGGGTTTTAATTCTGACTCTGTTACTGATTAACTGTGATACTAGGCAAATTATTTTCTTTTTTATATTGTACTTACAAAATGGGGATAATTAATACAGCTTAATTATTTTATAGAATAGATGGGAAGACCATATATGTATGTTTATAAGTGTGTGTTTATAAGCACTTTGAAAATCATAAGAATTTATATAACAACATTTTTAAAGCATTAATGAGAATGATTCAGTATTTGTTTGGGGAGAAATATATATGCGTGCGTGCACACACACGTATACACGCATATCTATATCAAGACACATATATGGGAACAGTGTTTATATTTCTTTCTCTTGGCCTCTGCTCTGTGCTCATAAGGCTATGACTTCATTTAAGTAGTTCCATCTGGAACAAAAAGTAAAGAAAAGTTGGGGAAGTAATATGCCTTCTCAATCTTCCAGACCACATCTCCCTAGAGGTCAGGTTTGGTATGCCTGGGAGTAGTTTACAACATTCTATACTTTAAAAAAAAAAATCCTTCCTGTAACAATACAAATTCCTCTGGAAAAGGCATCCAGAGCCAATATTCAGCATGTTTGGACAAACACCTAACATACATCTCTATTACTGGAGTGGCCAGCAGGAACTCTGTTCTGCTGGAACGTTTATGAAAAACATATGCAAAGAAGATGCTAATTGCAGAGCATTCACACAGTGGTGAAACTTTGAATTCATTTCCCCCAGATTAGACACTGAGAAGCAGTAAAATAAGTGTAACTCATGGGCCCGCTAGGCAGAAATTTTACCTATATTGGATGCAAAGTAAATTTCTAGCAGAAATGGCCTCCCTCTTTTGGTGGTCTCCTCTAATGAGTAAGCTTTGGTTTGCTGCACTCTGAGCAGTGTTAGAGTCCTTTCTGAAGGGTTTTTTTTCCCTGAACATTACTTGTGTCTATAGTACTTTAAAACATTTCAAATGGAAAGTGAGACTTTTGTCAATCATCCAGATATGTGAGCTGCACGATGCTAGGTGTTGTTTTGGATAGCTTGTAGGTGATGTAAACAGTAAACAAAACATACGCATACATAAGCACATCTATTGCATGATGAAAAGGAGAGAAAACAAACAGAAAAGAAGAAAGGAAATGAGAGAAAGGAAAGGAGAAAAATTTGAGTCATTATCAAGTGACTCAAAATGGCTTTCCGTGGAGTCCAAGCCACCTGTGCCTGGTGTTGACAGGGTCTCACACAGATCTGTGGAAATGTCTCTGGCTCTAGAATGCTGCTCTGCTCTGTTAGTATCCACCCACTAAGGGCGTATAAACTATGTTTACAATTTAATAAGTAAATAGGGCAGAGCTAAATTCTTAAATGCAGCATTTCCTCCCCTGCTAACACACACCAGGACTAACACTGTTTCATAACTGGAAATGTGTACATCAAACATAGATTAGGGGACTCAGGTGGAAGGAAATGGTGCTAGCCAGTCAAGAAACTCTAATGTGAATATCGTTAAGCATGATGAACATTTTAAATGTTAAAAAATGATGGCAAATTCTCTAAAAGGCCAGTTACATTTTTCCTCATATAATTTTATCTTTTAATGTGAAATTTTTCTTGAATCTCATTTTCTGACAATAGACTAGACATATATATGGTGTCAAAATTTCACTCCAGGATAAATTTCATAATTGATTAGTAATTTGCATTCTATATGTTTTCTGATAAAATGCAAGTTTTAGAGCACGCTTGAATTCTCTTAACCATTCCCATTTTTGTGAAAAACTAAGAATCTCATCCTGAAGTTCTTCAGGTAGAATCATTCACAACATTCTGTAGAATAGTTTTGTGGTTAATTATACTACTCCAAATGCCTGGATGGTTAGAATAGTAGACATAGAAAATTAAAATAATGCATATTTTAGTTTTCATCTTGAAAGCTTTACATCTCTTTTTTCAGTCACTAATAACTGCTATAGTAAGTGCTAATCTTAAGCTATAAACTCTTAGTTTTTCTATAATTGAATGTCATCTTTGTTTTGAATATTACTTCATTCTGCCAAGTAGTGGACATATTTTCTAAAGTTGTACCTCCAT
>NW_012147745.1:1151193-1188415 GCF_000956105.1 Propithecus coquereli | reverse complement strand
TAAATATCTGCTGTAATCAGAAACAATAGCTGAAGCACTTATCATAACCACCTCTGGATAGTGGCCTTTCTGATACAATGCTAGCTAGCCATTCCTGGGGTGGAGATCCCTAATTAGAATGTTAGCACATGAAATATCATGATATCTATGCTGACCTATTCTGATGAAAATTACAGATGTCCCAACACAAGGTTCAGAGGTGGCACCTGTTTTTTTCTTTATCACCAGGCTATGCAGGCATTTGCTGAACTATCTGATGCTGAGAAGTTACTAGTCATTGGAACCTACAGGTGGCTGATGCATCCTTTCTCCCAACCACAAAGCCTGTCATGATTTGTCCTCTCTCAATCATCTTGGTGTCCTATTGGAGTGGTAGGAAACTTAATTGCAGGCAAACCTCAGACGTACGGCTGGTATCGTTCCCAACCACCTCAATAGAACAAATATTGTAATCAAACCAGTCATAAACCTTTTGGTTTCCAGTGCGCATAAAAGTTGTTTACACTATACTGTAGTCCATTAAGCATGCAATAGCATTATGTCTAGAAAACAATATACATACCTCAATTAAAAATTCTTTATCGCTAACATGTTAGCAATTATCTGAGCTTTAAGTGAGTCATAATTTTTTTACCTTGATGTTGGTGGCTGCTGTCTGATCAGAGTGGTGGTTGCCAGAGGTTGAACTGGCTGTGACAATTTCTTAAAATAAGACAACAATGAAATTTGCCACATGATAGACTCTTCCTTTTATGAAAGATTTCCCTGTAGTATGTGATGCTGTTAGATAGCATTTTAACTACAGTAGAACTTCTTTCAAAATTAGAGCCAATTCTCTCAAACTCTCCTGCTGCTTTATCAACTAAGTCCTGGGGAATAGGGAGGCCTGAGGTGGGAGAGAAAGAGACAGAGTGTGAGAGAGAGAAAGAGAGAGAGATAGATTAGGGAATAGCTGGTCAGTAGAACAGTTGACATTTATTAAGTTTTCCATCTTATACGGGTGTGGTTTTAGCCAGCCCCCCCACCCAAATCATGGTCACATAATTTAATGTCAATAATAATAATGACAAGGTTTATAATATTGCAAGAATTACAAAATATCACACAGAGATACAAAGTGAGCATATGTTGTTGAAAATGGCATTGATAGACTTGCTTGAGGCAGGGTTGCCACAAATCTTCAATTTGTAAAAAAATGCATTATGTGCAAAGTGCAATAAAGTGAAGTACAATAAAATGAGATATGCTTGAATACTTGTTCTACTTGTGAGCCTATAAAAAAATCATGTTTTACTGTTGTCTGGGCCATGCCAGTGTACATGGGAACTCCATGAGATCATCTCACGGCCGTCTGCCAAGATAACCACCTCAGTCATTGATGTTCTCCTGCCTCTGTGCTATGCTGAGGAGTGGAGAGTTCTGAAACGTTGCTGTTTTCTTAGAGACTATCTGTGACCAAAATATGAGATCCTTCGGTTCTCAGTTCAAATGTCTACCCCATGGTGGTGGTTGGTTGACAGGGCTCAAGTATTTTCTCAGGGACACATAATAATGTATCACTCTGCCACTTAATCTCCAGTCCTCTTCCCTCTTCCTCAACTTTATTTCAGTTTCTTTCAGTTTCTAGAGAGGTGCTGTCCAGTAGGATTTTTGTGATGAAGGGAATGTTCTATATCTGTGCTATCTGATGTGGTAGCCACTAGCTACATTTGGCTATCAAACATTTGAAATGTGTCTAGTGAGACAAAGATCTGAATTTTGAGTTTCATTAGTCTTAATTAATTTAAATGTAAATAACCACTAGTGGTTAGTGGCAACCATATTGGATAATGTGGCTCTCAAATCTTCATATAATCTGGGGCAGGGAAAGGTTAATGGAAGGCAAGAAAAAAGTTCTAATTCACATTTTTCATTCTTTAAAATATTTTTTATGCCCTAAATTGTTTTGAAAATTTTAAATTGAGAATTGGTGCTTATATTCTGCTGCATCATTCCTCTCCCAAGACAATGAATATGGCTACCAGAATGTGGCAAGGTCATGTGTGACTAAGTTAAGGGCAATCTCGTTTACAAATTTGAAATGTAATTCCTCTAGATTGTTATAAAAATTGCACTTTTCTTGGGTCTCAGTTTAGGAAAAATCTACACAAAGGATTGGAAGATTCACTTCTGAGATACAAAATCATGGAAGAAACAGCATGGGTCCCTAAATTTTAATCTACTTTTTGCTACTCATTCATAGTGTGACCTTAGGAAAATCACTTAATTTTTCAGAAACTTAATTTATAAACTATAAAATTGGGGTTAACAACATTTTTCTACTGTAGCTGTGGTTTCTCAAACTGAATAAAATCATTGTATAAAGCACTGTGATATGTAAAAAAATATTATATGAAGTTTAGGTACCATTACCATTCTTTCTCTGTTTTTGAAATAAGATGTGTTCAGTAATTGTTTGGCTGACATTGGACTCTGTTCAAATTTGGCTTCTAAGAAATATATAATCTATTTATTCATCTATAATGTTTCATTAAGTATTCCAAATACTTATTATTTGTGAGAATTATAACATTTCAAAGTACCACCTTTAACTGCTATTTATTTTTAGCAATTATGTGTTTCTATGGGTAGTATTAGCTCAAAATTTACCTGGAGATTCTACAGATAAATGTTTACAAGTACCTATAAATATATACGAGTGTACAACATACATTCACGTGCATAGACACTGCTCAAGCACTCATTAATTACCAAAATTAATTGAAAAAGAAAAAAGAAAAAAATTCACATGCATATCTGAATGTTCAAGTCTACTAGTGAAACTGAAATTATAACTATAAGGCAACATGGTTGAAAGCCTTTACATTCTTGAGAAGGACACTAAAAAGGAGATATTCTTAAAAGAGATGTTCTGAACCCCACGTACAGTAATAGAGGGAAAGGCCACTTCACCTTTGCTCAGTGTTCTTGAAACAATACACACCAAACTCCTGGGTGTACATCAGAGTAGGAGACGGCTGTGCAGAAAGAGCCATTGGCCTCATGAAACACCATCAGGAGGCACTAAAAGGGAAAATTACAGTGAGCAAAGGCTAGAGTCATTCATTCATTTACACACTTAGTTAATCCATATTTATTATTGTCTACGTTGAGCTAGATCAGTGTTTGTCAGCTTTTTATATCAGTGTCCTTCTCCTAATGATACTCCTTTCCAATGAACTTTTAGTACCACAGATATACTGTATATCTGCTTATGAATTTTGGCCCTTTGGAGGGCGTTAAGCCATTATATTACCTAAGGTTTTTTTTGCGCCTTGAAGGTGATACCACCTGCATTGAGAATGCGTGTGCTATTTGCTGGAAACAATGGTGACCCCGGCAGAAAAAGTCTCTGTCATCAGAGCACTGACAGTTTAGTACAGTACACAGATGCACAAATAGACAATTATACACCACGATGAGAGCTACGATAGGGGTAGCAATGAACCAGTTAACTTCCTCCCACTGGGGAAGCTATCTCCCACCTCCAATATCCAGGGAGGAAGCTTCCCTCCACTGAGTATCTGGTGGGATGTCACAAGGGAAGAAACCATTGAGGCCCAGTTTGAGCCAGATTGGATTCAAATAGTTTCAAAATAAAAATTGCAATATCAACAATAAAGCTTCTAAATTCAGTTTAAGATTTCCCCATAAAGTTTGGGGGACACAGTAGACTTAATGTTTCATGCCTGAAAAATGCTAAGAGGCTGCCTGAAGAGACCAGTAAGTGGAGAGGGCTGCTTGGGGGAACCGAGAGTACTTCTACTGAGAGAGGATCAAAGGCCCTGCTTCTTTAAAACCAGATGTGGAACTTAACAGTAGAAAAATTGGCTTGGGGCTATTTTAAAAGGGATAACAGCAAGGAAGGCTCTGCCAGAGGGCACAACATCTGTGGCAGAAAGAACTAAAGGTGGGCTGATGGATAGGTAGCCACAGGGGCTGGGGAGGCTGGCTGAGTGGAGGGGCTTTATTCAGAGGGGCCAGCCCAAGAATTAGGAAGACAAAAGTGGCCACAAGAAGCTTTAAACAGCTGCTGTGGCCAGAGGAAACCAGTGCCAAATGACATCCGTGCCAGCCAAATAAGATGCATTCAACCCTTCCTTCCCTTCCCCCTCCTTCCTTCCACAGCCCAGTGATGGAAGGAAGAGAGAAAAGCAGATTCAGAGATGGAAATAAAGGAGGTAACCAAGCACGCACCCCTTTCCGTCTGCACGAATCCAGCCTGCTGCTATAGGCCCAAACTGGAACGAGAAAGAAAATTAACTGTAAATAAAGAGCATGCATTTCTTCCAGTGCATTGCTATCTACAAGGCCAGTGTGTTTAATGTGCCGGTCACCCAGGAGCGCTATGTTGAGAGCCAGCAAACCTGCTGTGGTCTCTGCTGGGGCAAGAGCAAGGGGACCTTCTGTTTCAGAATTTGGAGTGAGAGCAACCAGGCCAACCGGGGCATGTGGCAGAGACTCAGCAGGAGCTAAGGGGAGACTGAGTCTGCAGAGTGAGGCATTTGAGCTGCAAAAAATGGATCCCAGGTGAAAGCGGGCAGACACTGTTGCAGAGGCAGCAGAATGTGCACTCAGGGATGCAGACCACACACTGCAGCCGGAACCATCCAGAACTTGGCTGATGCTGCATGGATCCGCTGATTCTTCTCTACACACAAGGTCACACTAATCCCCTCCTCACATACCCCAGACTCCGTCTTATAGAGAAGAGTGCAGACATAATGGTCCTCCAAACTGATCATTACCTAAAGGGATTGTTTAGTTAACTTTATCGCATTAATTTATAAATTAGGTTAGACATTTGTTACTTTATCCCCTGCTACCAGACAATGGGAATGCCCAAGGAAAATCAGAGCAGTTATAGGCAAAAAATAAATAAACATTTCTCTTTACCCTGGCATCGCAATTAAGTACTCTGTGATGCCTTCCCTTCACATTGAGCTTGGGAACTTAAATAACACGGTTGAAATGTGGGACACTCGGATGTAATTCTTATTTATTTGCTTTCCACTTTTAACAGGCATAGGTACATTTTTCCACCATTGACGATTAAATTCATGGACAGTCCTGACCTCAGTCTTCGGTTTTAATGGGGTCCTCTTTGTGCAGATAATGCTTTTCTTCATATGCTAGGTGTATACTGGTGCTCAAAGTATGTCGAATGAACAAATAAGGCATCTTCTACTACAATAATGTGTTTAATCATGGTAGTTCCAGGCCTCTGCAGATGCCTTTGCACTTTCTGAGGTCTAGTTCCCAGTGTGTTAAGCTGCACATCTTAATTATAGCATCTGCTGTTACTCTTTCTGAAACTCTTTCTATTTTATCTATCTTTGTCTCTGCATATTTGCACTCTTATGCTTTGCATTAGGCTTCCGAGTGGGAAACATTTCTCTCTGTCTACTCATAAAAATCGTTCATGCATTCACTTAGAGCTCTACATTAATCTTTGCAAGGATTGGTTTTCTTAAGTGTCACTAAACTACTGGGCTTTCATCATGTGCTGCTTTTTGCATCTTAACCTCTCTTGGAAGTCTTCTAAAGAAAGCTTCTTTTAATACTATGACTACAAGGTCTGTAATCTTAGATGTCTCCTCTCTTTCTGATCTTGCTGACATCTACCACAATGACCATTTGCTCTACGTACCTGTGGGGACCCTATGATCGTCACAACTTACTGGTCAGTTAGGACAGTTGGACCTCAGTAGTTCCCACCATTTTCCTTTGGTTTCAGCCCTCTAGACAGGACTGTAATCTTTCCTTATAATTTTGGGCAAGAATAACTTCTGAACAGTGGGTGGCTATGAAAACAGTCTCTCTAGGAATCATAACTTTAGTGCAAGGGACAAAATACCCAAGTTTTGGCATATATAATTTTGTGATTCACATTTTATCTGGCATCTGAAAAACAGGAAAGCATTTAGTACCTCTTTACAATTTTTCATATAAATATAAGACACTGATCACCATGAGATATGAGATAAAGATTATTAGAAAAGTACAAATGGAGGGTGGAGTGAATAGAAGTGACAATAGCAGATATTCTTGTCCTATACCCAAACTCAAAAGAAATTGTTTTCCATATTTCACCATTGATATCCTTTGATTATTCTTAATCTTTTTTTTCCCCTTCCTTCTCTATAAACTGAGCCATGGTCCATTACCCAAACCATATGTACTTGAACACCCATAGCATTCACTGTACTGTTTATTCAACCTATTCAATTGGCATACATTTAAGTTACTATGATGTTTTAGGATTTAAGGAATTATAGTGATAACATCCATAGGTTTATCTTTATCCGTGAAAAGAGAGTAACAGAGGGATTTCTAATCTGCATATTCATGGAATTAATGTTGGAAAGCTAGGGTAGATTGCTGGGACTCCCATTTTTAATAGAATCCAACATTTTTCTTTCTAATATAAATAGTGAAGCAGATTCAGGGAAAGAGCACTAGGCTGTAGTTAGCAGCAAGTCAGAGTCTATCCTCCTGTTTTGTGCCCTGGGTGAGCATGGAAGTCACCTTACTACAGAAAAGGCTTCATAAACTTTTTATTCTTCTTAAGACACTACTTAATTGTTTATAAGTAAAATTTTGTGCCATTCAAAAATTCTCTCATGAAACCCAGAAGTATCTGTCACAGATTCTTACAGAGGAAGAAATAGCAAATTGAGTTATCGAGCCTTGTGGCAGCTAGCTTCCAAGATGACCAATGAATCTCGCTGGTCCAAGGAATCCAATGAATCTCACTTGCTGCTATTCACACCTTTGTTTATTACTTTCTTATATTAAGAATGGCTGCCCTGTATAAAAAATAGGACATTGCAGAAATTAAAATGTATGACTTGTGTCTTCCAAGCTAGATAATAAAAGATATGTGGCTTCTAGTTTGTTCTGGCTTGTATCACCTGCTCTAGGTAAAGCCAGCCACTGTGTCATGACCCTTAGGTAGCCCTAAAGAGAGGTTCATGTGGTGAGGAACTGAGGCCTCCTGCCAATAGCCAGTACAACCTGCCAGCCACGAGAGTGAACCCTCCTGGAAGTGGGTCCTCCAGTCTCCTTCAAGCCTTCAGATCATGCAGCCCCAGTTGACATTCTGAATGCAATATCAGAAGAGACTCTGAGCCAGAACCACTCAGGTAAACTGGTCTCAGATACCTGACCCACAGAAATGGTGTGAAGTAATAAGTACATATTGTTGTTTTAAGCTGCCACGTTTTAGAATAATTTGATATCCAACAATAAGATAACTCTTACCTTCAAAAGATCACTACTGAATTTGATGTGAAAAGCATGGTAGAACGTTAATGTTGACACCAGGAGAAAGAATTTGGGAAGTAACAGCAAGGTTCCTCTTTAAAAGCATCTAACAAGAGACAGTTATCTATGATCTTGGAATATAAACAATAATGGTGGTGACACCAAGGCAACACCAAGAGTCAAAAGAAGCAGTCACAGACTGAGGCATCCAGGCAGGGAGTGAGGAAAATATAATTAAGGGAAATAAGAAAGTTATATTGGTCTTCAAAGAAAAAAAGGTCAATTCCTATTACTTTGCCATGGAAAGCAAAAGGTTTTCAAGGAACTGGAGGGGACTCAGCATCAAATAAAATGGCCTTTACCATTGCAAGCATTACCAATAACTTTCTATTTTAACTCTCTTACAATGACAGCATTCATAAATCACTGTAACTCATACCATATGCACAAACATGTTACTTTTGTCTAGAAAGAGAAGCAAAATATACATCACATAGAAGATATTTATCAGTTGGTAAGCCATTTGGTTACAAATAAATGCATGCATTTTGGCAGAGAATATTATGTGATGATTTAGCTTGGTCAGAGTCGGTAAAGCCACATTCTAGTCCTAGGCCAACTCTAAAGCAAGTTCACTTTTATCAAGCTGGCCCAGCAATGCTGGAGTATGTCATAAAATATTCGAAAGCAGCTGTTACAACATATTTATCATCTCCTGGAAATCTCTCCCTATCCAAATGGCACACGCCATCTAGGAACTATTCTATTCCACTGGAGGTATTCTAGAAATAAATATCCTGGTTTACACACCAAAGAACCTAGACAAATGTATTTCTTCAGCACAGGGCTAACAATTGGTTGAATTAAAACTAACACTTTATATCAGCTGATATAGGACAATTTAATACTTAAAATCCAAAGCTATAGAAATAAAATTTTTCCTCCCTGATCACCAAAAATATATGCACTTCTCCTTAGAAAGATATTTACAAGGTCACAGGCTAGGGTGCAAATGGACCAGTGTAATGTTACCATAAAAATCAACTTAAATAGATTTTTTTTGTTTTTTTGCAGGGAATCTTGACAACAGCATAGTTAAAGGCAGTGACGCCTCTAGAACTCTTCAGTATCAATGATTTTATACACATATGAAGACCCCTCAGAGTCTTCACAAAAATGAAAAGAATAGATTTTTTTCCTTTGCCAGGGCAAATGCTGAAATGGGCTTACCTGGTATTGCTTTAGTCGATGATCTAAGACCAAAACAGCCTCAATAAATGACATTTCTGCTGTTTTGTACTAAGGGCTTGAAGGATGTGGCCAGTGAGATTCAATATATGTGTTGGCTTTCTGACTTTTGTTTAGTTTTCTGCCCCTCTTTGTGCTCTTGCAGTTGTTTGCTGCCGCAGCGATTGAAGGTGAAGTTTACCTGGCACAGAGTTTTTATCTCATAAACAGCTATATTTTGGGGCTTGTTCATCTCCCACCAGTTTCTCGTGACTCTTCCAAGAAAACACCAATTTATAGGGAAAACCAATAAGGGATAATGTGTAGTGTATCTGCTTAAGGGAACTGGGGGAAGTGTGGACCTAGAGTGGTGGCTCTAACCTGAGTGATTTCGGAATTATATGTGAGCTCGTTAAAATATAGATGCCCAAGACCTCCCAGGCATATTCAATCAGGCTTACTCCTGGGAAGTGTCCTGGCATATATATTTTTTAATGAGTTCCCATATAATTCTAAAATGCATGAAGGTTTGAGAATCATTAGCTGGTGAAAAGAAGGGATCAGAGTGATTGGTCAGTGTCCCTCAGTTCCCACATTTATTTCCAAAGCAAAGGCTTTCCTGTTCTCTGGGCACAGGAGGCCTAGGTAGTCTTCCCAACTCTATCCCAGATCCAACCTCGTCCTCTCTGAGAAAGAAATGAAAATCAGTCCTCACAGAGCAGTACCTTTTATTTACCCTTGACTTACTTTTAGCATCAACTTTCAGGTGGAAGAGGTATCTACATTGCATCTTTCAAAGGACTAAAACCGGTAATGATAGTCATCAGATTTCATATCACTTTAAATGGAGCTATTCTGGCAGTAAGACTCCTGCCCTTCCAAAAATGTAGTTGTATCTTTCTGGTGGCAAATTTTTTTTAATAGTTCCTACAGTGGAACAGGTGGTAATAGACATCATACATGACAGGAACAATTTCCTCATCTAGTCCTGCAAATTTCCTCAACCTCACAAATAGTTATTTCGTGATTTACAATCAGATGAACTGCATCTTTTAGATCGTGGTTTGAAGGAGACTTAAGATAGACTATATGTAAAATATGAGAAATCAATTAATTCTCTACCCTCCCTGCACTTTACCTCCTTCCTCTCTCTCCTCCCTACTCTCCCCCCAACCCTCTCTCTTTCTCTCTAGCTCTGACTCTCTGACTATAACTTTGCTTTCTAGTGGTTGATTAAAATGGAAGAATACCTCTCATCTCATATTTGGAAACACATAAGACTTGGTTGAAAGAAACAACAGAAACCTACCCATTAATGCCGCACCATCCTCTGACAGCGTTGGCAGTGCAGCATCCAGATGCGTCTTCCGAGGACAGTACAAGCCACAGCAGGGGAGTGATTGTGGGTCTAAGATCTGACATTAGTTCAGCCCTCTGCAAATGCAGTGGCTGCAAATGGGTTCTGCTTCAGTGTGTCCTTCCCTTCACTGTATGAAAAGCACAGCTCCCATCCAGCTGCTTCATTAATATCCCAGATCACAGATGAAATAACAAAGCTCTGCTGGAAATGAGCATAGGAACGTCTACAGTGTTGGGCATGTGAGTGTGTATTTTTCTTTCTGAGCAACTATTGCTGCTAGAGATTTACAAGGTATGAAGACAGCATCAAGAAAGGTATGTCTAGATATTTGCAAATGTCTCGGCATGCAGATTAGGTTTTGTTCTTTGTCTCAGGAGCTCCGCACAGGTTGCCTGTTGTCTCAAGCAAATGAACATGAGGCATATTTGCATTTTCCCAATTAAAACTCAGTCAATAATAGCTTTTGCCAGACACTGGCACAACAGGGCTAGTCAGATATCAAACCCAGGGGCAGGCATGCCAGGTTAGTAAGAGGAAAGTGAGGCCAAGAGTCAGGTTGTTGCCAGGGCCTTGCAGGAGAGGTAAAAGTAGGTGGTGTCAGGGGCGGGAAGCACAAAGGATGAGGAGTGGTCAGTACCAGCGCTCCACAGAGAGCAGTAAAAGTCATTTCAAACACTGTAGGATTCCAAGCCCAGACGGTCCTGCTGGGTCTGATGCCAGAGGAGGTAGCTGGATACCAAAGATAAGAGGAAGGGTCAGGTGGGAAAGATAAGGCAAATTTTACCAAACAATTTGCTCGCTGTCTCTCCTACACTTCCTTGGCCAGCTGTGGAGGACAAGACTCTTGTGCTGAGTGACAACTAAAGGGCGCCATATGATTCACCAGCACTGCTTCGACATGTCGCCATTGACCTGGAGATTAAAACATGGAGTGTGGATTCAGGCCAGTTATCGTCTTCTAAATTTTATTTTCTAAACTGGCTTTTCACTTTGTATATGGCAGATGGATAATTTAAGTTATACAAAGCTCTTGGGAAGACTCTAGGTAAAATGCTACTTTGCTTTAACCATTATAGAAGCCAGCTTTACATAAAAATGCCATCGCATGATTGAAAGGCTTTATTTTAACTATTTTTTTCAAATGTGAAAAGTCAAAGGGATAAGATGGGAAGATTATTAGAGTATGAGTTAGAAGCCTGGGATTCTTCCTGACTGAACCACAGGTATAAACTTAGGCAAACATTTCACCTTTTTAGACCTTGGTTTCTTCATTTACTAAAACAGACCAATAGTTTTTTCATTGCCTAATAGACATTTAGTGAGAAGCAACTATGATAATGTACATAAATAGCTTCATAGTTTTCAAAATAATTATAATAGGTTCTATGTAATTTTAAATTGTTATAATTGTAAAGAAGGTAGGACTGATTTTTGTATCATCATTTTATAAATATTCTTATATCGTCATTTTATAAGTAAAGAACCTGAGGTTACCTCTTGGATGACTGAGCAGAAATCCCCACTCTACCTCCTAAGTAGGGAAAATAACAATGTCTAGTGGATATCTCCTGATTGCTTCCCCAGTATCCATTTCTCTGGCTTTCCTAACACGGTTTTGAATTTCCCAGATAAATATTGGCAGTGCAGCATTCAGATGAGTCTTCTGAGGACAGTGTGTGTGTGTATATATATATATATATATATATATATTATATATATATAATATATTTGAGTGAGATTAATGCCCCATTACTTTTTATAGTTAATTTAGGTCTATCACTAGTCTAAGGATTGGTTTTAGGAGAAAGGATTTGGTAATAAAACCAAGGCTGTTGTTATCAGAGTGAATCTCAGACCTCTTGCTCTGAATGTTGGAACATAGATTCTTTTCTGCTAGGATTAATGCTACAAGGATGAGAGGCTTGGTACAGCCACAACCACAAAGAGAGCCCAGAGCTACTCGCAAATGCTCAGGAGGAAACAAAGCGTATCTATAGATCCTGGGGACATAATTTAGGTCCCTAATAAAATACCCAACTCCACTTCCCAGTTCCCTCCCATGGCCCTGGAGATTCTGATCTAGTCTGTGGTCTGGGACCCCAAAGCATTTTTAAACCACCCACCCAGATGATCCTCACTTGCGCTGGTTTTGAGCATCTCTATCTTGTGATTATTCAGGGATGGAACCGAGAGTACTCATATAGAGTTACCTTCAGAATGGAAGGTTTCTCCTGAGCAGGCACTTCTATAAAGGACATTTATTCATATCTTGTTTATTTGGAATCAACCCGTCCTTTTGATACACTGTGCTTTCACATTATTTATAATCCATTTGTTCACTTACTCCATCATTTATCTAATATTGTTTAAATACCTCTTGAGTGCTAAGCGTGACAATGGGTAGTGGCAGGATGGGGAAAAGGAGGAGGAAGGGGCGTGTTCCCTATTAAATTGTGACAGGTAGACATAGGTAACTTACCTCAGAGAGCCAGAGCTGTGGAATTGGTCAGAGACATGTGGGGCTGATCATAAACCACATTTGTACACAAAAATAATAGACGCAAATATAATAAGTGACCTTCTTTTCATATCTTTATAAGGTAAATGAGGCTTTCTAAGTAGAAAGAGAAATTGAGGGAGGGGTCTGAGAAGGCTTCCCTGAGGAAGAAAGACTTGCATTTGACCTTGGCAAAAAGTTAGAATCTGGATAGGGAAGGAAAGTCCTAACAAAGGCAAGGCGGTGGTAAAAGCACGCTTTGGGCTCCATGAATAGACTGGCTACACTGTTTCAGCTGAAGGTGTAAATTTAGGAATAGCAACGTTTATCTTTCTAGCATAGAATGCTGATACACAATTCCATGCTTATTCTTTCATGAAAATGAAGTCTGTAAAAAGATTTTTATAAGCCGTTTACACCTCAACTATTCACATAGGCAATAGGCTTCTACCTGAACGTAGCGTGGCTATAATGTAGCAATGTTGGTGCCCTGTCAAGCTTGTTGAAAAGGTGTTCTACCTGTCATGTAGTCAGCCTGTTTCGGGCAGCTCTTAAATCAATACACAAATAAGGAAACCAGAAGACCCAAGGGGACAGAAAGTTCTCGCTATGATGTATATCTAAAGATTTCCCTTAAAGAAGTGCAAAAAAAAGTGTTGAAAACTTAGGAGGGTTTAAGGAGTGCGAAGTGCTTGCTTTTTAGCATGCTGTTCTTGGACTCAGGCCATTTTCACAGTACCCAGTGGTGTTTTATGTTTTCCCTAATTTATTGGTGATTTTATTTCATGACCCTTAATCCAGGAAATGCCACATAAGAAACACACTGAGGAAACTTTCCTATCATAAACTTTAAATATACAAAAAAATGGTCATCTCTGGGCACCCCAAGTGCCTTGAAAAGCTTGTTCCAGAACAGATCACAGAACATCATTAAACCTTGAGAAGGCATAGGAGAGAAATTTTCCCTTCAGCTGATGAGATTACAATGATTATAACGATTTTAATTAGAACACATTATAATGCATTTGTCATTAACATAATGTGCCCTAGAAACTCCTTAACTGTACTAGAAGGAAATGCTAGTTCCATAGGACCAGCTGAGATGCCCCAGCTTTCTTTCTCAGATGGAATCTTTTTGTTAGCACTTGAAGCCCAATTTGCCTCTGGTGTCTTTGACACTTGGTGCTACTTCAACGTGCTCTGTCCCTGTCCCTTGAGCAGGTCCCACTGGGCACCCCACTGACATTCATTTCCACCTATAGCTTCCTTTTGATTCAAGCTCCTGGTGGGCACATCTTCATTTCTCATCAAACCCAGCCCTTGCTGTGATTCAGCTTCTCTCTTGACTCTTTGGCTTTCACTTTGAGTATGTAGATTTCAGGTTAACCACTTTGCCCCAATATGGCTCACCTATTGAGCTGGGGCTCTTGGCTGTCCCTTTGTATGGAACTCTCTGCATCTTGCCACGTGGTTCCAGGTGACAGAAATGGCTGCCTCCTCATGGAAGTATCACTGTGATTTAACCCTTTGGGATGGAAGAAGATTTAGTATCTCTGGTTCCCCTAAATATCTTTTTTTTTCCATGTAGAATTTATCACCATTAAAATTCGTGAAGGACATTTCTTTTAAAACAAAATAACATTGGTTGAATATAATTTCCCAAAAATATATCACCAGAGGGCCCAAAGCGAACAACCTCATACAATCTCAGTACCTTTTGTTTCTTTATCATGACAGGTTATGATATGGAACCATAGTTGTCACATCATTAAAACTTATTCTGTAGCAAAGTTAAATGGTACTTCTATAAAAGTTCTTTATATTAAAAAGGCCTTCTCAAATTATCAGAGAATTATTTAATTGATTAAGATCTCAATATCATTGGCCCTCCACTTTGATTGCAGGCATCTGTATTTTTATAAATATAAGTGATCCTTACACATGTGCAGCCCAGTGCTTCCTTGAATGTGTACACGAAACACCTGGGGACCTTGTTAAACTGCAGGCTCTGATTCAGGAAGCCTGGATTAGGGCCTGGGTTAGAACCTGAGAGTCTGTATTTTTAACAAACTCCCAGGTGTTGCTAATGCCGTGATACTTTGGCTAGCAAGGTCCTAGACACTGACTTCATGCATATTTTTAGGAACCTAAGGAAACAACATGTAAGACAGTCAATGCATATTAATTGAATGAAGGAATGAAAGAATAAAAATGAATATTGATAATTTGGGGAAGTTAACAATTTATTGCATTAAGAGACCCAGAGTCCAGTAGTAAATTAAGGTGGACAGAGGTCATTGTCCAAAATGTATTCAGTGTTATGGCTTTTTGAATGATGCTGTCATAATGCTGACATATTTAGCTATTTGCAGCACTTATATATAGAACCAACTACATATCAGAGGCTGTGCTAGGTAATACAGGAATGACAAATGAATTAGACAGCCACGTCTGCAAATAATGTATTTTGTACTACTGTTCATGGAAACTTACATTCAGGAAATAATGCCTAAAGATAACTTGACAGTCACATCTATTGTTAGAGTTGATTCCTCATTAAGGCTGATCAGTCATATCCACTTACCCAACACCACATGCAATTCTGTCATGCACCTGGGTGTTTGTTGAAAAAGAAAAGGAAAGGTTCTTAGGTGGGGTAGGACCTTTGAACTGTCATGCAATAAGGGTGACGATGACGATGATGACATAGTGAATCTAATAAAAATAATAAAAACTAACATTTATTGAGCACTTAGAAGGTATACAGTACTTTATAAGAATTATTTTCTTTAATTTAATTCTCCAAACTTTCCTATGAAGTAGATACTATAGTTTTTCCTTTTTACGTATGCAAAACTGTATTTAGCAAGATAAATTAACTTGCTCAATGTCACATAGCTTAGTAGGTAGTAGAGCCAGAAAATAAACGCAAGCAGTATTGGCCCCTCTGGGGCTCATTCTCATAAATCCTCATATATGCTTCTGTAAGAAGGCATAAACAAACATGATGAAGGTTGCAAGAAAAAGGAGCCCACATGCAACTGAAGGGATTAAGCCTTGAAGGATGGTAGGATTTTGATAGATGCATTAAGGTGAGAGGACATTCTAGAGAAACATAGTAGTCTGAACAAATGCTCTGAGACTAAAAAAGACCATGACTTTAAAGTTTTAATCTTGAGTGAATAAGAAAATGATGGTGTATCATTAACACTAGGAGGAAGTTAAGAGGAAAATGAAAGGTTTTCTTGTATTTGATTATCAATAGATCACAGCAATCATTAGACAATTGGAAACCATGTTCTTGAATTTCAGGAAAAAAGTCAAGGCTAAAAATACTGACGAGAGTTAGCCACACATTTAAGAAGTTTTTGTATGCTCACTGTCTTGAGAGTGAAAATAATTAGACGGGAGATGACAAAGTTATAACTGCTTACATGTGTCTCACAAGACAAAATACTTAATTTTGAAGTAATTTGATCATTTGATGTCAACAATTTTACTCCCAATAAAATGAAATTCTACATGGGGAGAATACGTTATATACAACCATTAAAGTTTATCAAAAATTCTTCCTTTGGTGTGCTAATTTAATCAAACATAATTGGATAACTTGTTATTGGAAGGACATGTAATTATTAGGTAAAATAAATGAGTGTTTTCTTTTTTTCTGTCTCCAGCAATGACCCTATGTACACGATGTATCGATAAACTTGGCTAGAATGGTAACCAAAAATAATGATGTGTCTTGTTGCACACCTTCAATGTGGATCTGCTCCATGAGTGGTTAAGGGTCTGGCCTTGGTTCAGATACTGGTTTTGGAGGTTGAGCGTTAGTGTCCTCATCTATACAGTGGGGATAATAGTAATAATACCTACCTTGTAGAGCTTTTGGGGGGATTAGATAAATTAATATATGTAAATTTCTTGGACTAATATTTGATATGTAACAATAGTAACTGGCATTTATTAATTACTTGCTATCTGTCAAATATCTTATTAAATAAGAAATTAAGAAATGTTAGATATTAGTATGATCATCAATATATTTTGGGGAAATATTGTTTTAAATCAGGAATATGGGCTGTTAAAATAACCATAAATTATCTGAAAGGGATAACTATATCAGTACATATGGCTTTTCTCATTTTCTTATCTCTCTTCAGATTTTAATCCATTTAATCTTTGGACTACTTTACAAAATCAAAGTTGATGTTTAAATATGAATTTATTTCACACTGAAAGTTATAGCAGAGTAAAAATTTTCCCCAAAGAGGTACACTGCATGTTCATAATTGAAGTAATAAAACACTGTCTTGGTACTTTAGTGACACAAGATGAAAAGAGGACTTGTGAATCATAAATTTAGTTCTGTTCTAGGAACTGTGGATATTTTTCTTAATTTTAATTCTGAGAAAATAGAATATTGCTCAAAATTTATCATATTCTAACTCTCAGGGAAAAATCTATAGAAGTTTTGACACTCTGCACACCTCCTGTTATAATCATCAACGACTAGACTAACCTGTACCTCAAATCCCTGAGGCACAGCATGGAGAAAGCTTTAATCATCCAAACACCATTCTACTGGTGATATTCTCTTTATTTACATACTTATATTTTGCACAAAAATGAGACTTGCTTCCTAGAGTTCAAGGACTTCTTTTTTTTGCCATTATTTGCATTTCTGTTTCTTTAGTTATTTCAGGATGCCTTTAATTTCATGATCTAAGATTAAAGGATTATTTCATGTAGAGAGAACAGATTAGAGAGGCTATTTTTTTCTTCCAAGAATTCATGGTACTTAAAGAATTAGGGAGCTATATATTCAAGAAATGGTACTGCTAGATCATATGGTCCTTTTATTTTTAATTTTTTGAGGAACTTCCATAGTGTTTTTCATAGTGGCTGCACCAATTCTTATTCCTGTCAATACTATATAAGGGTTCCAAATTCTCCATATCCTCACCAACCCTTGTTATCTTTGGTTTTTGATAATAGCCATACTAATGGGTATGAAGTAATGTCCCATTGTGATTTTGCATTTCTCTGATGATTAGTGATGTTAAGCATCTTTTCATATACCTAGTGGCCGTTTGTATGTCTTCAAAGAGATATCTGCACCCCCGTGTTCATTGTGACATTATTCACAACAGCCAAGAAATGGAAACAACCCAAATGTCCATTGATAGATGAATAAAGAAAATGTGGTTTATACATATTATGGACTATTATTCAGCCTTAAGGAAGAGGAAATCCTGCCATTTTCAACAACATGGGTAAAACTGATGGACATTACACTAAGTGAAATAAGTCAGTCGCCAAAGGACAAATACTGTGTGATTTCACTGACGTGAGATCCATAAAATAATCAAACACACGGAAGTACAGAACAAAGTGGTGGTTGCCAGAGAATAAGATAGTAGAGAGAAAAATGGGGAATTGTTTTTCAATGGGTATAAAGTTTCTGTTGTGCAAGATGAGTAAGTTCTAGAGATCTGCTGTACAATAGCACTGTTACAGTTAACAATACGGTATTATACGCTTAAAATATGTTAAGAGGATAGAGCTCATGTTATGTGTTCTTACAAAAAAAACCCAAAAAACAACAGCAGCAAAAATACCAACTAAACAAACAAAAATCACAAAAGAACACAAGGACATTTTTGAAGGTGATGAGTATATTTCTTACCTCAGTTGTGGTGATTGTATCATGGATGTATACAAATGTTTAAATTCATCAAAATGTTTACATTAAATGTGTGTGATTATTATATCTAAATTATTCCTCAATAAAGCCAAAAAACAACAAAACAACAACAACAAAAACCAACCAAACAAAAAAAGAATTAGGGAGCAATTTAAATAAGAAAACATTCATGACCATGATGTCAATATAATCAAAATGAAGTTTTTCCTATACATGTAGCCAAGTATCATGCTTTAATATATGTGCAGAAGCAAATGTACTATATTCATTGTTAATACAAGTTCTTATATCTTTGCATCTATGTGGGCATTGCTTTGATTTAGAAATCCAATTTATAATTTTGAAAGTTTAGTAGGCTGACCAAAATTTAAAGAAAGAAATTTGATGAGATAATTGAGGAAAAAAGTAGATTGATCGTGTTTATGGCATCGAGACAAGTTATAACGTTAATAGGAAGGCCACAAATTCAAATGCCTGAAGAGGCCAAGGAGTTAACATCGATGTGTTAAAAGGCCTGGTGCAAATCAATGGGGAGGAGTGCGTTTGAAGAAGACTGCTCATATGCTACCCCAAAGTGTCATAGAAATATTTTGAGCCAAGCAAACTACCTGTGGTTTGGCTATGTTTTTATTCACTAACTTGTAGTGTGCTGCCACTTATTTCAGGGAATTTGATTTATGCTAGTTTCAAATACCATTTCTTAGCTTCACTGACCTACATCTGTTGGCTTATTTCTATCCCAGAAATGGAATAACAATTTACATCATTAAATTATATTAGATGTTTAGAAGACAGTAATAATTTGAATTAATTCCACAAACATATGTTGAATATAAACTATATGCCACTTAACAGTGTGCCGAGCATGACATATAGGCAGATGACTTCAGATAATTCAATGTGACATGCTGCACCAGCTACAGGAATAAGCTTCAGGTAGGCCAGAGAAGGAGGAGGTTAATCTATCCTCCCCTCTTCTTACCTGAATGATTTAACCTAGTGACACATATATCTTTGTCACTCCTGTGCTTTTCATTTTAACGAATCATGAATGGGGATTATATCCTTAGCTCTGAGGGTTGCATGGAGGAAAACAGTGAAGAGGAGTAGCAGAAGTCAAAAAACAAGCTAACAAATACTCTCTTGCTTACCAGAAACTCAGAATATGTGAAAGGCACAATGTGGCAAGGGTGCTAATGCAGCCACGCTACCGAGGGGAGTGAGCTCAAGCTTTGAACTGGAGGTGGCTCTGCTTGCAGGTTGAGTTAGATCTTTCCACAGCAGACATCAGAGGAAATTTTAAATAGAGGCAATGGCAGGTATAAAGGTCTGAAGACGGTTATAACCAGAGCATACTTGTAAATGATGCCCTATATCCTGCTTCCAAAAATCATGGTCAACAGCAAGATAATGATGCTGCAAAAAGTTTGGCACTGTCCTCGACATTTCAACTGTGGTTGTTATGTATTCACTCATTAAAAAGAAATAGGTAAATCAGTCCCTCAACAGTGTACTGTGAAAGAGCGGGTTGATGGATACTTTCTGTTTTCAATCATTTGCATTCGGTGACTATTAGTACATTGCCTTCAGCCTCATGTCTCCAAACCCTGTTCAGCACATCAGTTTTCATCAGTCTTTCTCTCTTTAAGCTTCTGTAGCAAACCTTTCCCACCAGCAAACTTTATCCAATTCCATTCTTTTGATGCCTTCTGCTAGCTTCAAGACCAATGTTTTTCTTCTCTTTCTATTATATTTATATACCTAATTACATACCATCTGATATTTTTCTCATTTAATTTTATGGTTATTCAAGCTAGATGATAACTTACATAGACCCTTTTTTTGGTGTTACATTCTTATTTGTTGTCATTTAACTATTTCGTATTTATGAGCTTGGTTTCCCAAATAGGACAATAAGCTCTATAAGGAAAGAACTTCTGTCTTATATTCCTTTAGGGATTCAATAACACGTAATACATTCTTACATAGTATACACACTCATCAGTGATTTGACTGAAATCACCCCATACTGCATACCTGGCTCCATACTGGTTATTGTAAAGGATGACAAGATAAGGCAGGAACCTTCTCTCAAGAAACTTGGTGTTGGGAATAGACTGTTCTTCCTAAGATGTTATCCTCTTATCAGAAAACCTGATCAAATTATTCTCCAATGTGTTTAAAAAAGAATCTGTTTAGTTCATTTTTATCACATGCATGTCTCTATCTACTTATGAAGGCAAATCAAAGGTGATCTTGAAAGAAAAGTTTATTTGTAATTTCTAAAAAGTCAATTTCAATGTCCTGGTAGATCTTGGCAACACCTCATAGAAGTCTTTTTTGTTAGAAATATATATATATATATATATATATATTTTCTTTTTCCCCCTTGGTTCAAACCTTCTGCACAATTATAAGAACGGACTTATCTTGCAAAGCCCATGTAAGTCAGCAATCTTATCGTGAATGTTTAGGCCAATATAATATTTATTTCAAACCAGCAGCTAACAGTAATTTCTGCAAACCATCTGGAAGGATAGTTTTTCAGATCACATCTCCTCTCCTCCCAACTTGTCCCAGATAACAGGCAGTCTGCTGAGTGGAGGATTATCCCTTACACTTCCCAGAGGAGTCATTTTGGATACAAACCCCTAAATTAGTTGATAAAGCAAAGTTTGATTTGCCAATTACACCAAAAGCTAACGATATTTACACGTGTAACTATTAAAAAGACTGTTGTATCTGTTCATTTGTTAGTCTTTTAACTTGCTGATTTTTCAGGAAGTCAAAGGTAGTCACGGGTTTCAGAGTCTATTTTCCCTAAGTGCACGTTTTTGGGCTTTGCTGCTGAAGAGCAGCAATGGGTGCAATGTGGAATGCCTCTGAGGACGCAGCATTTAGACAGCATCACTGAGTCAGAACGTCCTCCTACGGAGTTTATTTTTCTGACCATGGTGATAAGGGAACACGATGCAAAGGTTTTGCTCAGCTACGAATGACATCCAAATTTTAGAAAAACTGGAAAATGCACTTACAGAAGGAGGTTCCATTTTGAAAAAGATATCCTTCAGTTAATACAGGATCAGCTATTTCTAGCACAGAAATTTTGAAAGAAATATATCAGAAATTAAGAGATAAAAAAAGAGAATTCACTCTTCAGTGATTGGGACTAAATTATGTTGGCATTATGAAAATTAAGTCTTAATGACTGAATTTTTAAAACACATTTTAAAAAGTGACTAGAGATGGTTTCAATGACTCTCCATGGTGGACTTGCCTCCTGCTGGATAATCGTCTGATCCCCACTTAACAATTTCCACAGTCCTCGGATGCTCTGGAGCTGCTCTGCGTCTTGCAGAGAGTAATAACTGTGACACGTTACTGTCTTAGACCAGGATTACGCTTGTGTCTGCCCCAAAATATTTTCTGTGCCACTGTAGATTACTCAAGAATAGATGTGCTAGAAAGAATAAATACAGTAACAACATCTTTTATTAATTTCCTTAAAAGGTAAAATAAAATCTATGTGTGTGTTTATTTCCTAGGAAGCCTTTTATTTATAATTTTCTTTAGAAAGTGAAGTTGTGGTCATATTTTGTATTATGATCATGGAAATTCAGTTTATTTGAAATTTAAAAAAAGTTATTTTTCCTAAAATGAACAAGTTTATTTTGTGCAGCAGGATTACATTTTATTTAGATACAGAATTTAAATCTTGATTTGGTTCTCATTATTTTTGTGACTTTTGGATGACTCTAGTTGTAAATTTGTTAAGAGGTTGGGTAGAAAATGTGCTATCTAAGGACAAATTAATTCATTATTTATTCACTTATTCAATAAATATGTATTGGACACTTTCTACTTAACAGGTATTATACTTTAATAGGTGCCAGGGAAGATAGAAATAATGTGGTCTCTGCCCTCCCTCAACTTAATGAAGACCTACACCGTCATGACAATGCAAAATGGGAAATATACAGTATGTTATGAGAGCACAGAGAAGGGAGTAAGTGATTTCCCCAGGTAGGGTGTATGTGGGAGGAGGGACATTTCACCTAGCAAATATTTCTCTGGGAAAATGTCAATGGTTCAGAAGAGAGGGTGGATTGAAATTGCACTTAATCTCATCATATGGCAGCTGTGGATTTTAATGAAAACAACAAAAATCCCTTAGATTTTATATCCTTTTACAGTTCAAAAGTACTTTAAAATACCTTCTTATTTGATTCTCAAACAAACTAGTGAGATAGACATCATTGTCAAATGATTGTAAGCCCATAAGCTTTTGTGCAAGAGGAGTAGTCTTCTGTGTGGGCCTCTGTGTGGAAGTCCGGGATGGGCGAGGGGGTGTGGTCATGACTTTCGCTGGGACCATATCGTGTTGATGTTCCCTGATAGAAGGAGGCAGTCAGGAGTTGAGAGACTCCTTCCTATAGGAGCTAGGGAAAATTATTATTAGTAAACTGTTCTCTTTCTTCTTCACACTCAATGATATAATTTAGTATTTAATTCTAGGAGTCTTAGTTACATGTTGACTCATGGAATCAAAAGAAAAAAGTGGGTACAAGTTCTACTGAAACTACGATTTTACTTTCTGACAAGTAGTGTTGTTCTTTACCATTTATACTCTCTGCCACATTTGTGTGAAAAAGAGAATTGAGAATGAAATTGATTCTCTCCCACCTTCCTGGGGAGAGTGGGCTCTTCCTAACTTTGGAAAGGAAAAGTCAGTGCTGAATACATGTTATTTACTTTCCTTCAAAAATACATACCTGTGAAGAGCAGTATACTGTATAATTTTGCTAATCACATGCTCTACTACGTAAACAAAGAATACTTTAAGATAGATTTTATTTAAAGTCATCACCTTTCATAATTATTTCATTCTGCATCATAATTTCCTAATTAGGCAATGTAATTACAGGTTGGAAATCCTATAATCATATGTATTTAGGTTAATTACGTTAACCATTAATTACTGTTGAACTACTGAAATGGTAGCCTGTGTAAATGAAATGCTTGTAGAAAAGCAGCTCAGGTTTTAAAAATTATGCCAAATGATAAAACAAAGAAAAGTCTAACATTAGATTAGGATCCTATATGAAATGAATTAAAACAAAAAAAATACAGTTAACTTTTAGTAAACAAATTTAATTAGCATTCTTTTCATGTTGACTTCATGAAATGATAGAATTATGTTTGAGTGAATTTTTGTTTTATAATTTATGACTATCCACAGTACAGCAATAAATACCTTTGGAAGGAACTAACTAGCATGTACATTATAGCTAAATAATGAATGCTTCCTAATGGAAAACACAATGAAGATAAACTAAAATATTCACAAATTGTATTTTCTTTGCATAAATAAACCTGAAATTATTTGCTCATTTAAAAATGTCTCTGCCATTGGTAAGTGAAAAATGTTTGCATTTACATGGGAATACATAAATTTTAAAAAGTCACTATTTGACCAATTCTGTTTGTGACTAAAATGTATACTAGTTAGAACCAACAAAAAGAATGATATCCTTCCCTATTCTAAAGACATGACCATATTATTTATATTCTAAGACTGTCCTTAAAGGAAATTTAAACTATTAGTCAGTTCCTAAGAGTGGGGATTGTAGGGGAATCAAAATACTAATTAGGACAAAAATAAACTTCTAATGTGAAGCAGATTTCTTCTAGCATACAGAGGAGTAGCACTAAATCTATTTCATAATTTAACTTATTTAAATTATTCAAATATACAGATAAAATTGGAATTCAGTAATAAAAACTAATACATACATAATTTCAAATTTTAATCTAAAACAAATATTTTAACCCAAAACTTAACTTATTTGCCAAATTTTGCATTTTCCAATGTTCTAATTTTGTCAGTTTAATAGATTTAAAATGATATTTCATTTTTATTTTTAAAAAAGTTTTATATTTTGAAATAATTTTAGATTTACATAAAAGTTTCAAAGATAATACAGAAATTTCCTATGTACCCTCATGCAGCTTCCCTAATATTAACATAATTATGGTGTATTTGTCAAAACTAAGGGGTCAAAATTTGCACTATGCACTTAACTGAACTACAGAGTCTATTTAGAGTACACATTTTTCCACTTATTTTTTTTTTTTCCTATTTCAGGATTCACTCCAGAATATTACATTGCATTTAGTTATTATTAATATATACCCTTGGCCACCTCCTCTCTGTGGTAGTTTCTCAGTCTTTTCTTGTTTTTCATGACTTTGATATTTTGAAGAGTATTGACAGGGTATTTTGTAGAATGCCCTTAATTTAGGCTTCTATGATATTTTCTCCTGATTAGAATTGGGTTTTGGATTTGGGAAGAATATAACAGAGACAAGATTCCCTTCTCATCATGTCATTTCAGGGGATACATAATATCAACGTGACTCAATTTATCACTGGTGATTAAGTCAAAGGGATCCCATTGTTTTAAACTCCATTTCTCATTTTATTAATAAGTTTTGGTATGTCTTCATATATTGATAATCTTTCATGTTTACTCTTCTGTAAATTGCCTGTTCATATCTTTGCCCATTTTCCCTTGAAGATCTTATATTTTTCTGGTTGATACAGAGACATTTTTGTCTTACTCTAGATATTAGTCTTCCGTCAGTTTTAGATGTCACAAATATCTTCCATATTTGCATATCTACCTGCTTATTCATGAATTCTTCACCAACCAGAAATTCTTATTTTTTTTTGTGCAATCACATTCTTTTATCTTTTTTATGGTGCTGGATCTTGAAGTTTTAAGAAGTCCTTCCCTGCTCTTAGATTACAGAAATATTCTCTAATTTTTTTCCATTAAATATATAGTTTTAGCTTTCACTTTAAGTGTTTAATCTATCTGGAGTCCACATTATGTGTTATTTTAGGAAGAAACAAAGTTTTATTTTTCTCCATGTAGTAAGCCAGTTTTCCAAACTTCATTTTCTAAACAATCTATCTTTCCCCATTAATTTGTGCCAACTTTATTGCAAATAGTCTTTGCTAAGTTTTTTTATTCTGTAACATTGATCCAGTGGTCTGTTGCTCTGACAGAATTACAATAGCATTTTTTCTTTTCACTTTGAGCTATATCTTTGAAATAGGGCTTAATATTTGGTAGGGCAAGTTTTAACACTTAATCTTCTTTAGAAGGCTTATATTATTATTCCATATATGTTTTAGAATAGATTTCTAGTTTTTTTGTATATTTAAATGCAATTTGTATTGGGGTTGCATTAAGTTTACAGATTAATTTAGAGGAAGAATTGATGTAAATATCTCTATTTACATGATCTTTTTTGTCCTTTTTTTCAAGGTTGAAGTTTTATTCATGGAAATATTTTAGACTATTCATTAAGCTAATTCCTCATAGTTTTGTGGCTATTGTAAAAAAACATTTAAACATTGTTTTTTAATTAATTATTGCTGGTAGAGAGAAACAGTGTTGGTTTTCATAAGTTGATTTAGTGGCCATCAATTCACTCCCTGCATTTTACACTTGTCCACACTCAATTTTACTCATTAATTCAAATAATATTTATTGAGAATCTATTTTGTGCCAGACACTCTTCTAGACAGTTAGGGGTAGATCAGGAAACAGAATGCTGTCATGGGGTCTATATTCTGTCTACCTCATAAACAGAACAAATAAGCTACAAACAACAAATAAGTAAGTTATGTACTATAATAGAAATGAAAAGTACTACAGGAAAAGGAAAAATCAGTGTAAAGTAGATCAGGAACATGGGGAAGAGTCTGCATTCTTACTGGAGAGGTCAGAATTGAGGCAAAGGTAGTTACAAAGAACTGGATTTTGAGTACATTTTGAAAATTTCACAGGCTTTTTCCTTTTTTTTAAGCAAGATGCTTGTATCAATCAAACAATTCTCTCTAGTAAGAGAAGATGGCATTTGAACAAAGACTTAAGTGAAGTGAGTGAATTAGCTACATAAATAGCTGGGGGAAGATATTTCCACAGGGGTGTCAGCCAATGCAAATACTCTTGAAAATAGGCTCGAAAGGCAAAAGAGAAGGAACAGGACTGCCCATGAGAGGTAATCTAGATGACAGTAATCCAGATGACAAATGATGGCTTAGACCTGGATGGCACCAGTGGAAGTGGTAAGAAAGAACAAGATTTGGGGTATATTGTGAAAATGTCATAGTTGTTTTTAAAAAAACAAAGATGCTTTATCAATCTCTCTGAAGCCTTAAATTTATTTTTTAAGACATAATCTGTTTTCACAAGGATATATTTGTTAAGGATAAATACAACTTAGATAGGATAAATACAATTTCGTAAAGATAACTACAATTTAATTAAATGGATTATTAAAATAACAAGCAATGTAGGATGAGACCAGCTTTAGAACAAACATAAGTGATTTAAGTTTATATATTACTAGAGACAAATATATCCCTGTATAATGCAAAATTATTTTCCAACAGGAATTTTAGCAAGCCCTGGGAAAAAGCCAGAAGTTTTACAGAAGAAATGGAGAATAGTTAGTTTAGCAAAGAAGCTAAGTGGGCATGAATGCAGACGGTTTCCCTTTTTCTGCTGCTCTATATATGCACATATGTGTGTACAAAAGTGTGTACATATGTGTGTACAGTCCACCTAACTCCAGAAAGAACTTATGGCAGCTTTATACATATAGAAAGCATGACAAGGTAAAATATATTTTGAAGTAAGTAGATGAGAAAAGCACACAAGACGGGAAAATAAAATCCAGAAAGATAACATAAAGATAGGCAAGAAGAATGTTTATTTACTGGAGATGAATTACAAATTTTGTTCTAGCTTTTAAGCAAGCTGTCACTCTTCAAAATTCTTTGGGCTGATCCCACACATAAATTATAAACTATACTTTTGGGGGTTATTTGACTGGCATCTCTTTATTTTTTTTTTCTTAGAGACGTACATCTTAACTATATGTTATAGGATTTAGTCAAAGGTCAATATAAGATGTGTGTGTATATATTTTATATCTTATGTATATATGTATATTATATATACATATATCCACTAGAAATAATTAAATTAATTAAATTAAATTAAATTAAACCTTAAATTATCTAGTGTTATTTGTAATAACGATCACACAGTTCTATTCAAATTTTACATTTTTGTCTTTCTGTGCTGAATTTTGGTGTTTACTTTCAGTTAGCAATGGGTACTCTGTAGACTCTTTTCTTCTTTGCTTGGCCTTCCAGGAAGCTCAGGAATGATTGCTGGGGATTTTCTTAATTTTTTTTCTGGTGTAATAATTTCATTCATTCTCAGGCTTTCATATTATTCAGCTTTTCTATTTTTAATTTTTGAAATAATTGTATGCTTTATTTTATTGGTGCTATAGGCACTTTAAATTCCTTTTGAAAATACTGTGTGTGTATGTGCATGCACATGTGTGAATTAACTAATTTATAACTCCTTTCCTTTTAATTAATAGAAATCTATCTTCAGCAAAATGATTGGATATTCTTTTGAGGTTGTAGGAGGCAAGACTGTAATGTAGATCACAGGAACAGGGCCTGGAAAGGGATCAAACTCTCTATCTGTTGTTCATTAGATCCTGTTTCCTTTTTCCTTTTTACTGTGACTGACTTCCTTTGCTTCCTCAGCTCCCGTTGGATGCAAGAAGTCTACGTCAGATCGTGAGGCCGACCACTTATAGGTCAAACCTTTCTCTCCCTTTCTTTCTCTCTCTCTCCCCCAACTCCCTTTCAGCAAGACAGTTGATGGGCCTAGCTTTGGTCACTAATTCAAATTTGGGTCCATCAGCTGTACTTAGGGGCATGGAGTCACCTAACTGCTAGTTCTTCCACTATTCCACAATACATGGCTTTACATTTTCAGATTTTTTTCTAAATATTTTTTAAAAATGTCATGATTTAAATGCTGAAATGAAGACCAAAACCAAAGCAAACAACAAAAACAAAATTGAAAAAAATGAAACACTAATGTTTTTGCCTGTAATATAGCTGCTTGACACTGCAAATGGAGACCCCTACAAGTTTAATGTGCCCAAATATTTACATGATTTGAAGACCTTAATGTATATATATATATTATAGACCCATACATACAAATGCAAACATAGCAATTTATGCTGTTTGTTATTAAAATTACATAAAATAAGAATTAGAATTAAAAAATTTAGCAAGCACCTACTGTGTTCCAGAAGACAGTGTTCTAGCTTCTAGGTTCTAGGGGTATATCAGTGAATCAAACAGACAATGTTGTTTATGACTGCTGAGAAATAATATCTTCCTGTCTATCTGTATATTTAGGGTGTAGAAAGATGGACAGACAGCTTAATATCTCTTTGCAGAAACAATTTACAATGGCATATGTGTTTCTGTACCCTATACACTTTTACACATTATATATATGCATATACATTCCTGTTTGCATTGATACCCTCTATGAAAGTAGGTCAAGCAAGAATATTGATGAACTTATAAAAGTTTTGATGAACTTTCGGCTTATAGAATGTGCACAATTATAAGATTATTCCTCAATTTGCATTATTCCAAAGATATATGCATTGATACACATTAATTAACAAAACGGAAATGATGTTAAAGCTAGATTTATGTTCATTAGTGAAAAGCGACTTCAGCCCTTAGGCCTGCTGGGCCCCTGAGACAGCCCAGATGCTGGGTTGCCCTTCAAAGGCTGCAGCCCCCTCAGAGGTCAAGGCATTGGCCTCCTCAGGCGCCAGAGCCAGAGAGGAGACAATCCAGATGCTGTCTGCTTGGGGAAGCAAGAACCTGGAATTCCTCCGTGGGAGGTACCAGCAGGGATTTCCTAAAAAGGAGGGGCAAGTAAGTACATAAACTTCCAAAGGCCTGCTCAGGGACAGATCAAGGAGTAACGCTAACATGTTTAGTTTAGGTGCTGGTCTCAGCTGAACAGGAAAGACGGTCAACTTGCTCAGTGATGCTTTAATGTATTATTCTACCTGACGATGTGGCCACTGCATTAATACAGTAAGTAACTATATGTGCAAACACATATCTGATTTCTCACTTCAAGATAAAAATATTAAAATATTGACTATTCATTTGATTTATAAAATTGAACATTAAAATTTTAGCAAATTAATTTTAAAGACTTAATATCTAATATTAATGAAGGGGATGGCAGAGGGAACAATAGGCCCAAATCAATGTTCCCTCCCAATACCACTCCTCCTCCCTCACACTGGACAATATGGTATAATTTTAACATGATTGATTTATTTAGATAATCTCAAGTTCCTATTTAAAAATGATTTTTAGCCTTCTCTACGAAAATTGTGGTGTTTTACAAATGTAATCTTTTCTTTTGCAATTTCTGCCCGTCATTCCAAACATTCCACATATGAAATAAAAACTAAGGAACACACACATGCATAGTCATTCACACATACACCCAAAGCGGGGAAGATATATATACATATAATTAGTTTGATTGAATTGTAACCAATTTAGTGGCCAAATTAGACTCATTAGACTCATTATTTACTTTCAGTTTGATATCCAGTGGGGATTAATTGAATGCATCTTCACTCAAGTGGGTTAATAGCACGGATGTAGGCAGTCACTTACTTAGGCTCCTAAGTCTTACTCTCTTGCTTGGGAGATGGTGAGGTCTTGACACGTGGGCAGATTTTGAATCCCACCCTTCATAATACCCTCTGTCACCAGAAAATTCTCCTTCTTTCCTGTCTGGAGTTACATTTTCCCCTATCACTGTTCGACATGAGTTTTTGGAAGTTAATGTAATGTTTTTAAAAAGAAGAAAAACATATAGCAGAATATTTCCAGATTTGCTTAGGATGTAATCTAACTTCTAACAATAAAACTCCTGTCTTACATAGGATAGAGTATTTTATTTGATGGCAATGGCAATTATTTTAATTCAGATCATTTGCTTTCCATGTAGTAAATATAAAACTTAGCAATGAAGGTTTTTCCTTACAGGCTGTGGTGTGATACCATGGATCATGGGCATACTGACAAAAGTTAATGAAGTAAGAACTCCTAGGCGAGGAGAGTTTAGAAGGTAAGGAGCCTTTTAAGAGCAAGGCTGAGGCTGTCACTCAACACCACTAGCACTAATGGATGGACAAAATATCTGAATCAATCAAAATCTAGTCTCTAGGGAAGTAGTGAAAGGAACAGGTAGGAATTCAGAAGTTTCTCTAAGCCAAAAAAATGGCACTTGCCATCAAAATCAATTTAGTTCAAGCAGGGAAAGCATCCATTTGGTATTATGATTTATTTTAAAATTATGCCAACATTGCCTTTTCTCCTATTACTCCCTATATAGTAAGTAGGCCCTTAATTCTCCTTTTTAAACTTTTAGTAAACACACATTAAGAGCTTGAGAGGATGCACAATTTGTTTGCAATCTCTCTCTAATTTTTTCCCTGTGAGTGAAGCAATATTATTTCTGAAAGTAGGGAAAAATTTGCAATGAATTTTATTAGTGATGGTTTTTGGAAAAAAAAAAACTTCCAACAGAGGAGCTTTAAAAATCTCTCACATGATGGTAGGCCATGATTTGATTCTCCCGGTCACGCAGTCCGTTGCTGTCCATTTATGAGTAGCCTTGAACTCCCTCCTCCAGAAGGAAGCCAGTCTAGATACATACTTTATTGGGCTCATAGTGCAGGCAAAATCTTCAGGATTTTGACCACCATATGCAATACCACACAGATCTTGCTGTGTTCGCAGTTTGCTGTTGTGTTTCTTATCAATTAACATTGAAGGAATGAGGAATATAGGTATTTTGATGTGATCTATGTTCATCAAGATGAGCTGCAGCGGAGTCAACGTGTTTGCTATGGTATAGTGAGTGATGAAAGACTTAGGGCAAAAGGACCTGCTTGTGTGATATTTCAAATGAAGAAACGAGATGAGGACAGATGCTGGATTTGTAAGTACTGCTTCAGTCTCTATAAGCTACAGTGAAATAAATTCAGTCTAGTCAGAAAGTCTTCCATCCATCTAGGCAGCAATTCTTACCTAGACTTCTCTGTCAGTTTGTCCTTGTCCCCCCTCAGCTGTCTCTCCCCCATGCAAGGTACATATGGAGCTGCCTGTGCCTACTCAAGTTCCTTTTTTGACCCTTTATTGACAACTAGGGAAGGTAAAGATCCTCTTAAAAGGTAAGAATTGTTCCCAGCTTTTTTATAACAATGCAACATCTTTGTTCTCCTGAGCTTTTCCTGTTAGTCTCTTGTCTTGTCTTCCCCTAAAACTGAATAAAGAAGGGACCCTTCAGAACTTCCTGCTTCAGTCTTAATTAAGCACCTCCAGTGGCCCAGGTAAAGTTCCAGATTCAGAACCATCTTACATCCACCCTTGCTTTAGACTCAGAAGTGAACAAATAACTTAGGGACTGGAAGATTAAAAGAAGAAACTCAGCAGCCCTTGCTTTTAAGTTTGGAAGCAGGGCAAGGGTCCAAGCTTGAGGAGATCAAGTGAGAGACAAATCCAAGCTGGGAAAAGATAAGTAGTTGGCAGAAGGCAAACAGGGTTTTGAATTCGAGAGGTGAGGTGGGGGAAAGTCCTAAGGCCGATGATGGATCTGTTTGTTTCTGTATCATCCTGTCTACTGGTGAAGAAACTGTCCCACAGTTATATGACAAACAATAATTAGACAGTCAAGAAAATGACAAATTATTAATGTTTTCTGGGACAAACACCATAATGCCTTTCAAACTTAGACAAGGCTCTATCTCTTAGTGAACTCCTCTGCCCTCACCAGGGCCCAGTCTTCTCTCTCCTTATCGGTCATCTGGTGACTCCTGATTTCCTGCTAACAACAGGGCAATGCATGCCAGAGGTCTTAGATTGAACCTCGTTAAGAAAAATTCTGTAATTTTGATGTCTTAAAGAAGCTGGTGGTTGCCAGGCTTTAGCAGGAGAGCCCTCACTTTCTTTCTTCTTGCATTGAAGTGATTAGATGAAAGTCTCATTAACAGTTTTGATTCTGAGGTCTCTTCCTTTCCTCATTATTACCAATATTTATCCCCTCTAAACTGAAAAAGATTTCCGAGGAAAACCAATCATCACAATGCCCTGGTCTTAACATATTTCCATAGAGGAGAAATAAAAAAAAAAGGAAAGGAGGGAGGGGGGAAAGAAGGAAAAAAAGGAAGGGGAGAGAAGGGAGGGAGGAAAATGGGGAACAGTTGTGGAAGAGGAGGTCCATCATGCTCGCCATTGAGCTAAATATGTTTAAATACATTATCCTCTTTGAATCTTCCTAAGACTCCTAAGCTAGATATGATTATCCCAATTTTCCAGACAGGGAAACAAAGACTTAGAGAAATTAAGAAAATTTCCCAAGGTCACAGACAATGAGACCAAAGGGAAGAGGGGGAGGAAGAGGATCAGAAAGTGGTGTTTTGTCTCACCATGTTGTCCAAGATCGATCTTTCCCAACAATTTTCCAAGGTGATGTGGTTATGGAAAGACTATTGTGAAAAGCTATCAGGGAAGCTGATGAAATCAAGGGCTCCCCCAGTAGTCACAAGGCACAGAGGGAGGGTACATGGGAGAGGCTCATAAGGCTCTAACACACTGTCAATATACAGGGGCAGGAAGAGCGATTCCTGCTCCAGCAGCCCCCACAGACAAACCTCACCCCCTCCACGCCAAACACACACACATACACACACACACACACACACACACACACACACACACTCTCTCTCTCTCTCTCTCTCTCTCTCTCTCTCTCTCTCTCTCTCCCAGGCATTAGTGAGCATGTTAGCTTTGAAGTGTGTGAAAACAGAGACTTTGTACATCTAATAAAAATGTATGAGGAATGGCAACTGCAGGTAAGACGGGCTACATCATTTGCAGGGCTTTTTGTTCAAAAATTATCAAGAATTTCAAGACATCCACAGCAGAGCTTTAAACCACATGCAGTCTTTCTGAAAACGGGGCCCTGTGCAACTTTACACGCACGACCCTGAAGCGGGCCCTGCTGCAGGTGATTTTGAGGGATAGCAAGTGCTCAGGAACTGAGAACGGTTCCCAGTTTCCCCTCCTCAGCCTGTGCTTCCATCCTTTATCTACCATGGTCCTAATCCTCTTTTCTGCTCCTTGAGAAGGTGCTGCCATGAGATCTGGCCTTAGACCTTGTACCATGCTATTTTGTCCACCCCCTTCTGGTTGACTTATCTCATTTCCATCTATTCTTGGCAGCTTATCTAAAATTCCATTTTCTCTATAAAATTTTCTGAGAAAACTAGACATTTCAACCATTTTCCCTCTCATCTCATACTATTTGTCTGTACTGTTAGTCCCTGATGGTGTTCAGTTTAGCAGTTTATTTGCTTAACCTACCTCATGTTTAATCATTTAATGCATTAGACTTCTGTATCCTCCAAATGGATGTATATTTCTTGGAGGCTGGAATTGTACAAAATATGTGATTCCGTGGGGACGAGGCTAAGGGAGGAAAGGGCGGCGAGGGGCTGGGCTTCCTCCCTCACATCTTCTTTAGGCTTTTGGGGATTGGGGAAATGCCAGTGTGTGCAGATCCCTTTGGCAGAGTCTTGACCTGAAAGTTGCTGAAATAATTTCTAAGTAGTCTCACATAGGAGTGGGGTGATTTCCCTAGAGCTGCCCCTCTCAGTGTGGTCCACTGTGAAAACATAGAAGAGGCTGTGAGGGCTAATTGTTTTCTGACAGATTTATAATTCCACTTAATCACATGCCATCGTTAAGACCAGATGGAAAGCTGTGGACCAGACTGGCAAAGAGAAATACGGGCCTCCACTGTCCCTCTCCCCCTCTTTCCGAGGACAAGCAAGCCACGGAGGGAGGCACAAGTAGGTGGGAACATGGGTAAACTGCGCCCATCAGTTTCTCCTGTGTAGTGTGATGGGGAGTAGCAATCACATCACACAGTGTGTGTGAATATGTGCTTAATATATCAGACAATGATACTGTGCTGCATATTTATTCATCTTCTTTCCCAGATACTGCACACTGCAGGCATCACAATAGCTGTTCAGCTGTGAAGCTACTTATAATTATACACAGTTGAAACCTCTCTGAGCCACTCTTCTCCCTGCTGCAGCCTATAGGAGGCAAACATATAATACATTTGGTTCTCCCCATGCATTTTGACAACTTTTTAAAAGGCATCAGGATAATGTTTGTATGCATTATGTAGCTAGAAGAATGAAAACCCCATTACGAGATCTGAAATTACCAGGCTCTCTTACAGTGACATAAATCAAGCCCATTTGACACCACCATTTCAAGCACTCATGTTGCAGACACCAGGCAGAGTATGCAAATGCAAGTGGTGCTTCCTAGTGACAGAGAGGGTGAAGCCTCAAACAAAAATTTAGAATGCAGCCACATCTGATACGCAAAGATATTAAAATACTCTTCCTCTCTTTGTGGACACAAGCAAGTGTTTTGGCCTATTTCAACTGCCAATAATCATACTAGCTTCATGGTGTCTTATTGATCTGAGGGTTTAATATCCTTATCTAATGGAGTGCAGACCACATGAGATGTTTATAACCTCCATACCTCCTCCCAACAGATAGTAATGTGCACTTGACTATTGGTAATAGGGCCATAATTCCCCTGTGGGCTCCCAGCACATCCTAGCCTGGAAGAGATGCTACCATGATTTAGTAAAGCCATCGGTGATCTGGGGCAGAATTATCTTTATATGTGTAGTTGTACATTTGATTGTTTATAATGTGCTTTGTTAAAAATTTAATGATAATAGAGCATCTCTTTCCTCCTTTAGTGGTACTTTTTAATTTGTTTTTAAAAGGTGAAAATATCTGTTTAGTTCTTTAAGACAATTTTACTGGTAGCTTTACTGCCTTAGAAGTTCAGATCATAAAGTAAACTATTCTAGAAGTTTATGATTTCTTAGTAGAGCATAAAATCCAAAAGCCAAATAGCTTGTATAAAAATATTGAGATATATAGCCTCTGGTGTTACGTTTTAAAGATGATCCTTGTTTGAATTTTCTTAATATTTCTGTTCTTTTACCAAAAATGTATGCGTGAACATTATTTAAGGATGCGTGTGAGAGAGACAGAGAAAGAGAGAGAGAAAAAAGAAAAAGAGGTGTTTTCCAGTATCAGATACTGATTATCTTTATTTTGAAATGCACTTTTATAGTGAAAAGTATTAAAATAAAGTAACAAAAATACTCCTTCAGCTATTGTTTCTTATTAAAATTAAATATACAAATTACTTTTGTTGTTTTACTAGGTATAATCAGGGAAAAGAGGCTACATTTATTTCCACAAAATCATTTTTAACTCATTCTTCCCTCAGTATTTTGTTTGTGTAGCTATAAATAAACACAAACTGAGTTAAGCTCTGAGTGTGCACCATGCGTGTGTATGAACATGAATGCATGTGCATGCTTTTGCACGTGCACACACTTTTGTGTTTGTGTGTGTGCCTGTGTGTTTTTGTGTGATTGACCAGGTATGTTTGTGTGCATGCGCATGCATGTGTGTGTTGATGTGGGCCCTTGTATGTGTGCAAGTGCATGCGTATGTGTGTTCATGTGGGCCTTTGTATGTGTATGTATGTGAATATGTGTGTGTATGTAAGCAGGAAAGGTTCGTGCAGGCCATCTATTAAGGTAATTTTCAAGTCAAGAAAAATTCAGTGAGCACTTACTTATGTCCCTAGCATCTTGTTGGACACATGGGATGGAAAAATGAGTATGGCCCTGTTTCAGACCTTAAGAATATCAGAGAAGAATAGGAGAGATAACTTTGCATACATTGAGTGATACCGTAAAGAAATGAAAGGCATGTGTTTACTAAATCTATGAACAAAGTATTTAGCTAGCAGGTAGAATGAGCTTACACATTCAGAGGAAGGGTAGACAATAGAGGAAGGTGATGATGATTAAATTAAATAGAATTTTAGCTTTTGGAGAAAGGCAAGGAATAGTAGATTAGATAAAGAAAACAGTGTATAGAAAAACGGAGTTGTGAGCATACATGCTGTGTTGGAGGAATGGTTATTTACATGATGAAAACAAAGGCAAATGGAAAGAGAAAGGAAATTAAGCTTGCCTCAGTGCCCACTGCGAGATAGGGGAATGTGGTGAAAAAGGTGAGCTTTGTCACCAAATTGTCTAGTTGTGAATCTCATCTCTTCCATTCACCAACTGTGTGGTTTTTGTGCAAATGACTTAACCTCTCTGAAACTCAGTTCCTTTTTATGGTAGTAACTGCAGTGAGGGTTCATTCAAATGATACACTTAACACAACAACTGGTATAGAGCACACATTTACTAAGAGGTAGTTATTATTATTTTGTGCTTGGCCCAGAGATAGCATTGATAGCTAAAACTTATTAGCTTCCCACATTACAGACGTAAATATACATCATGACATTTAATCTTTGCAATAGCGCTGCAACGTGAGTACCATTATTATCCTCTCTTGGAGATCAGGAAGCACATTAGGGAAATCACAGAGAAGAGTAGGACCACACCTAGTCTTGCCTGACCCTAAAGGCTGGCCAGGATGCCCTCCCGAGGAGATCATTGGTTGGAAGTGAACCCAGAATGGAAAGCCAGAGCTCAAACGGTGAAGCTCTGCAATGGTAAGGTAAAGAGTCTGGATGTTATTCCCTCAACAGTAGAGAAGCATGAAATATTTTTCTTGGGGAAATGACATTATCATTCATTCATTTAGTAGCTACATACTGCACTCAATCAGTAACACATGCACGTCATTGTTTTTTTGCTTTTTGAATACAAATCTCTCCTGTCAGCTCTAGTCTGACATTCTTGGGTCTTGACTCACGTTCTATTAATCTTTGTGGCTCAAGCTACTGTGTGCCAGACACTGTGCTAACCACTGGGGGAAAATGGCGAGCAAAAGCAGACGCGGTCTCTGCCCTCCTGAAACTGGCAGTTTTCTGTGTGTATGGTGTTGATTTATCTAATAAGTACACAAAGGTAAAATTGCCACTGTGACAAATGTTACAAAGGTGAGATCCAACGTGTTGTGAGAGCAGATAATAGGAGAATTCAACCAAGACAAGGAGGTCAGAAATGTTTTCCTTGAGGAAATGAGGCTTGAACAGAGAGCC
>NW_012147745.1:1145317-1150728 GCF_000956105.1 Propithecus coquereli | reverse complement strand
AAAAGTTTTCCAATACACTGAATTGCGTAGTCATTTTTAAATTTAAATTTAAATTGATTAAAATGGAATAAAATTAAAAATTCAGTTCCTCAGTCACACCAGTCACATTTCAAGTGACAAATAGTCACAAGTGAGACTGGTGTTGACCCTGTTGGACAGTGCAGAATGGGACAGTGAGATCGTGGTCTTGTAAACCTCATAAAAGATTTTGTCTTTATTACAAGATCAGTGGACAGACACCACTGAAGAGTACTAAACATGGGATGATATGAAGAGATTTGAGTTATAAAAAGATCACTCAGCTGGCAGTGTGGAGAATGGTTGACAAACAGGAAAGACATTGCTATAATTTAGGCCCAGGATCATGGTAATTTGGACAGGGGTGTTGTTGATGAAGATAGAGAGAGTGATTCATGGATTTAAAAGCTATCTAAGGGGTGAAATCCACAGGAATTGATGAAGGAATTGAAACAGAAGGAGATATTGAAAGAAGACCAGGACTATAATCTATTGTTGTACCTGTTGTATTACCAATGTGTCAAGAATTTAGATAGAGCTTCATGGGGATCGCTTCATGGTATCTGGAGTCTCAGCTGAAGAAAATCAAATGGGCAGAAATGGCTTGGATTGCTAGTGTATGGAACAATCTAGAAGCTTCTTCATTCTCGTGTTTCAAGCCTGGCATTGGATGACTCAAAGGCCTAGGCTCAGCTGAGGTTGTTTACTGGAATGACTACGTGCAGCTTCTGCATATAGTTTGGGATTCTTCATAGCGTGCAGCCTTAGTGTTGCTGAATCTCTTCCCTGCTAGCTTTCCATGAGCATTCCAACACAGAGGGTGGAAGCTGCATGACCTTTTATATTCTAGTCTTGGAAATTACATACCTTCACTTCCACTGTACTTTATTAGTTGAAACAATCACAAACCCACACAGATTCAAAGAGAAGACACGGAAACCCTATCTCTTAATGGGAAGCATTTCAAAGGATGTGCAACTGTGTTATAAAACCGCCTTAGTACAGTTTGGGGCATTCTCACTTTAAGGTGTTTTTGAGTCATCTAAGACGGGTAGATGGATACCCTGGTCTGGAGATCAGAGATGAAATCTAGGATGGAAATATAAATGTATAAATCACCTGTATTAAAGTGGTAATTAAAGTATATGTGAGAACTCATAAGGAGAGTTAGGCTGAGTAGAGTGCCTTGAGGAATTTCAGCCACTGACTGCTCTGTAAAGAAAGATAAACCTGCCAGAGGGGCAAAGAAGGAGCAGACAGAGCCCAGGGAGGAAAACAGGAGAGTGTCACGCTTGGTGAGGCAGAAGCAGCATGTGGTTCAGGAAGGAAAGAATCATTAACAGTTTTAAATCTCTGACATGTCAAGAAGCATAAAGACAGATAAATATCTTTTGTGTTTATTGACAGGGAGGCCATTGTTTACCTTTTAAGAATTATTTTGTTGTTTTAAGGAAAAAAATCTGGATGCAATGCAAAAGATGAGCGGCTGCGGGAAGAGCCTGAAAACAGGAAGGAACTGGTGATTGATGTATTCAAGCCGAAGAATAGTTGCTGCATTTTATCAAAATGACAATATTAATTGGAATGTAGAGAGCACAAATTGATGGTAAAACGCATAGTTTCTTTTTTTTTAAAGAGATGAACATCCCCCCCTTGTCTTGTATCTTAAATTAAATACATTTTTACCCATAATAAAATAAATAAAATTTTATACTGGGTTTCTATAGATTTCTCAAGTCTATAATACTGTTACAGATCTGACTAAATTTTGTTGTCAGATTTGGAAAAGTACCTAGGTGCTGTGGGTTTGATTCTAGATGTAATCACATATGACTGCTAAAATAGACCAGAATTTTTAGATGTGAGGGAAATATGCTTTCCATATCTAGATTCTGTTCCATTTGAAAAATTTTTATGTAATAAAATACTCCCTACTTTTAAAAAGAAACTCAAAGTTTAGTTACTTAAAATACACATGCAAACACACACATGAATCTAATATTATAGGATAAGAATATTGTATCTCAACATAAATACAAATACATTTAGTTTTAATGTACATTTAAATTTGATATTTCATATGCATACAGTTATTCATTCAACTAACAATAATTTCATATTGGAATAATGAGCATTTAAAGAAGATTCTAGAAATATGACCACTTCTAGAAGTATAATTACTTCTGGAATCTCTTACAAATTCTTGTTATACCAATGCGAAATGATGTTTAATGAACTGAAACTAAAGTGTTTTCTGTTTGAATAATCCAGGTAAATCCTTCAAATCCCCGCTCCCTTTGTGACTATTTGAGCCAATAATTTCATTTGCTTTCAGGATCAGTACTGAGAGCTGTTTTTGAATCAATACCGGTTCCAAAGAGGGTTACAATGATTGGACCATGTATCCTACAGTATGCTCATTTTACCTTCACATTTCGCCAAAACCTGGAAGGGAAGCCATAGAAATGGAAAACCACAACTTATTTTCCTGAATAAACTGGCTTCTGTTACAACGTAAGCCCTAGTGCTCCATCTCCCAAGGTTTCCTTAGTGGCAAATCTGAATCTAAGATTCAAAAAGTGTGGTTCAGTTTTATGGAAAAAATATTAATTGCATACTGAGCAGAGTAGTGAAATATGTTGCTTTGTATCACAAAAATAGATCAACCATTTGATTGACTTTCAACCTGTCTTCCTGATAGGCAGACTCAGCTTCCCTTACTTTTTAATTCCTGTGAAAAGAGAGTATTTTTGTCTGATTTTGTAAGAGAAGATATCCCAAGACAAAGAGCCAGAAAAATACACATTAATGAAGCTATAGGGAACACTACTTCTATTTCCATTTCCTTTTAATTTTTTCTTTCTGTTTTTTCTAATTTGACTTCAATATCATCACCCTTTCTCTTTCTACTAAACTGTTCCTATTTTCTCTTCATTGTTCCTCCATATCTTATAAACTTGGCAATTCATTAAATCTCACTATTGACAATAGATTTATTTGTACCTGGCGACTTTTCTACAAGAGGTGCTGACTCCTTAATAATGCACACTGCAGAAGATAATTGCCTATTAGTATTAATGGTGAAAGAAAAGAAGAACAGATGAAATCTAGTACTGACTTGCTTCAAAATAATAATTGATGTTCTTCAACATTGGCTTACTATTGGGGAAATTGTATAAGCCCTGTATGCAGTGTTTCTGAAATTTGAGTAATGTATTAGTTTCTCTCACAAAGAAATAATCTTCTAGACCTGTAATGTTGCCTTTTGTTATTTTTATCATAATGCAATCTACATATATGTAACATAAAATTTGATATAAATTTACCATGATTATGGTTTTTATACTTCTATACAACCAAAAACTAATCTGTGAATTAAATACAAAATAACAAACATAAAGAACTTCAAATTTTAATGAGAAATATGGTGCTTTGGATCCATTTTTGTTTTCATTACTATCCGTTAACTTTATTCAAACAAATGCAGAATATGTCTGTTAGCATTGCAGTAGTATACGGATAGTAGTAATTCAAGTTCAGCATAATCTGTCATTCAATACTCTAATGTTTCTTTGATGAGGGGTCATTTCTTAAATCTATAAAGTTGACTTCTTCATTTCAACATAAAATTAGCATATGGGTAACATTCAAATTTGTACTCAGTTCGTATTTCTGGAATCAGGAACTAGAAAACAGTATCTAAAATTGATTTCAACTCTTAAGATGATAAGAAAATATTATACTTGCAACAAAGGACATCATTGGACTGTTGAAGAAAATAACTAAATATTAGAAATGTATCCTCTATTGTTTTGTTTTTGAAATATTCAAACTCTCATGAAGCTACTATTTGGCATTTGGCTTTTACTTGGCTTGAAAATTTTATTTTAGGATTAAGCCACTGTTTTTTTCTCTGTAGTCTAAAAGGATAAATGTAGTGTATTGTATTTCCACATGTTGTCATTTCATCACATAGAATTGAAGTCTTACTTTATTTTAAAAATTAAGAAATTCAAATTTTATATTATGTAAATATCTGTCAAATATGAATGTTCATGTAGAAGATATATTTTATATATATTTCTAGTAAAATGATTCAGTATGAGAACAATAATTTAGATCAAACCTGCTAGTGGGTCCTAGATAGATATATTGACCAAAATGTAAATGTACCCATGATAGCTTGGCACAAACATGATTATAAAGAAGTATAAAAGTGTGTATACCAAAATTTGGTTGTAAACTTTTTTATAAGATGGTGGTCTAGATAAATTAGAATAAGATTTTTTTTAAGAAAACTTTTACTTTTAGAAAAGTTTTAGATTTATAGAAAAAATGCGAAATATTACGGAGAGTTCCCATATAACTCACACTCAGTCTCCCCTTATTAACATAATACATCAGTATAGCATAATACATTTGTCACAGTTAGTGAACTAATATTGGTATTATTATTAACTAAAGTTCATATTTTACCTAATGTTGTTTTTCTATTCAGGATCCCATCCAGGTTACCACATTACCTTTCATTGTCTTGTCTCCACAGGTTCCTTTTGGCTGTGGCAGTTTCAAACACTTTCCTTCTTTTTTTTTTTTTTTTTTAATATTAACTTTAAACGAATCTGCGTGTCATCCTTGCGCAGGGGCCATGCTAATCTTCTCTGTATCGTTCCAATTTTAGTATATGTGCTGCCAAAGCGAGCACAACACTTTCCTTCTTTTTGATGACTTTGACAGTTTTGAGGAATATCGGTCAGGTATTGTGTAGCATGCTGCTCTATTGGAATTTGTCTGATGTTTTTCTCATGATTAAACTGGGGTTATGAGTTTTGGGCAGGAAGATAACAAAGCTAAAGTGCCACTCTGATCACATTGTAGCAAGGGTACATACCATCAAGATGACTTATCACTGTTGACGTTAACATCAGCCATCTCGCTGCGGTAATGTCTGTCAGATTTCTCCACTGTAAAGTTACTTTTCCTCCCATATTTACACATTACTTTTTGAAAGGGAGTCACTACGAGCAGCCCACACTTAGAGTGGGGTGTTATGCACTACCCCTTTGAACATAAATTATTTGGAATTCTGCACAGGAGATGTGTTCTCCCCCACTTATTTATTTATTCAATCATTCATTTATCTCAGTATGAACTCATGGATATTTATATTATCCTTTGGGTTATAATCCAGTAGTATGTTTTGTTGCTCAAAATGTTTCAGCTTTCTGTCTTTAGGGGCTCTTTCAGTTGTCTCCTGTGTCACTTGACATGCCTCTGTAATTATGAGATTTTTCTTTCTTTTTTTTCTTTTTTGAGACAGAATCTCACTCTGTTGCCTGGGCTAGAGTGCTGTGGCCTCAGCCTAGCTCACAGCAACCTCAAACTCCTGGGCT